>NW_023459155.1:3825-4939 GCF_013731165.1 Rhagoletis pomonella | reverse complement strand
GGCTTAATCGATTTCTTTTTTTCATCCTGATCATTTATGTATACATTTGTCTATATCTATCTCGATTCGTTTTGGCTGTTACAAACAACCGTTATGTGAACAAAATTAATATACCCTTGTGCACAAGTGCGCTCGGGTATAAAAACATAAATGTTAGTTTTGATCAACATTTTAGTGTGCCTTATTGAAGATATCAAAATTAGTTACTTTAAGCAACAAAAAAGCACGTTGCAAGTGTAAATTTTAAACAATTTACAACAATAAATAAAAATTCGAATTTTTCGAGTCATCAAAATTTTGAGTTTTTTAACTAGATTTCTTAGAAAAGTTTTGAGTATGCGCTTTTGTAGTCCCTAAGTGTTACTAAAAATTGCAAGTATGAAGTAGCTAGGGCTTACTGTGGATTTTAGGCAACTTTTTTTTTCCGATAGTATCGCGATAGTGGCTTCCATTCATCGATAGTGGTGTCAAATTTGAACTATCGATAGTGCCATCGATAGTTTTGCAGCTCTAAAAAGTACTTTCGACAATATCAATTGCACTTTAGAAAATATCTACTGTGTGTAACATAATATAACGGAGTAACATTTAAAAAATATTCAATATGTAAAATAAATATTCAGAATATTTTTGATGTGTATACATCTTTGGTTTCAGTAGGGGTAAAATTTGCGAAGCTGTATCCCAGCACAAAATTTCGAAGGGCTTAGCATGTGTATTTCAGCATAAAATTTTTATTTTCATTAGAAGCACCCTGTGTTCGCTTGCCAAATGGTTGCATACATTTAGGCATATGCATAGTAAGAGGAAATGCGCTACAATTATTTCAATTTTACATTTGATAAACAATTTTGAGTAGATAGAGGCAATAAAATATTTTTTGCTGCATAAAACTTAAAAATCTACCTATATGCGGTGTTTCCAAGATATTTTAACGCCCTTGAGTCACAAGTATATATGTACAAGTATATTTTATCAATCATACCGATAATGTCATGTATTAAAAGAATTAAAAATGAAAATGAATAAAAAAATTAAATCAGCAAAATGAATAAAATTAAGTGAAATTAATATTTAATTTCTAACCTAACCTACATTTGTATGTGTGTAACTG
>NW_023459155.1:0-3725 GCF_013731165.1 Rhagoletis pomonella | reverse complement strand
TCGATAGTTTTGCAGCTCTAGTACTTTTGATATTTTCGAAAGTGCATTTGACACTTGCTAAAGTACATCTGATTTTCTACAGTATATTTGATGTTTTCAAAAATACATTTATTGCTTTTTGAAGTATATTTCACTAATGAACTAAAGTACATTTGACGCTTTCTGAAATCTACGTTATACTTTCTAAAATACATTTGATAATGCTAAAGCATTTTTGACACTTTCTTAAGAACATTTGACTATGCCAAAGTCCATATGATACTTTCAAAATCAAATTTACGCTTTATAAAATCGAATTCATGTTTTCTGAAATTAAATTTATATTTTGGAATGCAATTTTGGAAAAGGTGTAGTATTAATTACACGGTGCTACAAAAAAGGTCATGAAATACACCCGAAACAAAACCTAGTGTGTGTAGGTTGTAGCTTTGGTCGAGTACAACATAAACAAGTAAGAAAGTCTAAGTTCGGGCGGAGCCGAACATTAAATACCCGGCGCAAGTATTAAATATATGTTTTCCACCTTTCCGAAAGCTACCGCTACATGATAAGCCGGGGTGTATACATTTTAAGTAAATTAGCGTCCTTAAATTTCGAAATATTGCAGTTTCAAGCATATCTGACATTTACCGTTATATGAAAAGCGGCCTCAATTTTAGTCCGATTTCAACAATTTTCAACGGTTTGCTTTTATGTGGCAAGCACAATAACCATTCCGAGCTTGGTACAAATTGCTAGAACGGTTAGCGAGATACATATATGTGATCACAAGTGGGCGGTGCTACGCCCATTTTCCAAAATTTTGTCATAAACGTATTTCTTGGTAAAGAATTGTTGCAATCATCAATTTTGAATAAATTAGCTTCAATATTTACTGATTTATCGAAGATTTTGTATTTCTCGAAATTACCGTTATATGGGATGTGGGCGTGGTTATTGTCCGATTTTAGAAATTTTGGGCCAGTTGGTATGCTGTACCAGGACCAACAACTGTGCCAAGTTTGGAAGAAATTGGTGTAGCGGTTACCAAGATATACACATGTAACCATAAGTGGGCGTGGCTACGCCCATTTGCCAAAATTTTGTAATATTCTTATTTTTTGTCTAAAACTCATTGCAAATATCAATTTTGAGTGAATTATCTTCAGTAGTTACTAAAATATCGCAGTTTTCGTTTTTCTGAAAATTACCGTTATATGGGAGGTAGGCGTGGTTATTGTCCGATTTTTAAAATTTTCAGCCATTTAGTAAGCTGTACTAAGGCCAACAACTGTGCCAAGTTTGGAAGAAATTGGTGCAGCGGTTACCAAGATATACACATGTAACCATAAGTGGGCGTGGCTACGCCCATTTTCCAAAAAATTTATAATATTCATGTTTTCCGTCTGAAACTCATTGTAAGTATCAATTTTGAGTGAATTATCTTCAGTAGTTACTAAAATATCGCAGTTTTCGTATTTCTTAAAATTACCGTTATATGGGAGGTAGGCGTGGTTATTATCCGATTTCGCCCATTTTCAATACCATCCGTCCCACGCCCAAAAGAAGTTCACGTACCAAGTTTCGTTAAGATATCTCAATTTTTACTCGAGTTATCGTGTGCACAGACGGACGGACGGACGGACGGACGGACAGACAGTCACCGCTTAATCGATTTCTCTTTTCATTCTGATCATTTATGTATACATTTGTCTATATCTGTCTCGATTCGTTTTGCCTGTTACAAACAACCGTTATGTGAACAAAGTTATAATACCCTTGTGCACAAGTGCGCTCGGGTATAAAAATAATTTTCGCATAGTTCTTGAACCCTCCATTATTATTTTATTTCAAAACGACCGTTATGTTCGTACTTTATGCACTTATCTATTAATATCTTGACTATGTTTCATCTGATTTTAAAAACAAACATGTTTTAAAAAGAGGATGTATAGGCTTTAAAAATGATGTATAACAATTTGTTGTTAGACTTAGCTTTTGGGGAGTTTTCATCGGTTAAACTTTAATAAGCCCCAATTTTTCTTAACTTGAATTTATATGTGTGTATGTACCGCATTTTCAGATTTCAGGAATTCATCAATATTTACTCAAATTATATATATACCATAGTTCAGTGGTGCTCAAAAATTTCAAATGGAAGCGCGCTCCACTACCTTGAAAACGTAACTTTTTTCACTAGTAAAAAGTATGAGTACACTCTAAAAATTCAAACATTTATTAATATAGTTTTTTTTAATAAAAATAAAAGCTAAATTTAAGAAAAATAGTGAAATCAGTACACTATAGAAATTCGAAAATTTAGTAAAATAGTTTTATTTTATAAAAAAAAGCTAAATTAAAAAAAAATACATAAGGAGTAAAACTTTTTTAACTCAGCAACCTATCCATTGCGTGATTCTCCTTTGGAAAATTCACTATGATGGCCCATATAATGTCTTTTCAAATCATATCTACTCTTCCCCTGTATAAAGCTAAACGATACCTTAAAATTTTCTGTAAATAAAAAATTTGCTTCCCGATTACTATCAAATTCCATTTTAGAGTATTTACGTTTTCATGTGCAAGATGAAACAAATTTTTTCAGTGTACAGTCGGCAAGTTTACTTCATAAATTGATTGTGCGGCAATAGGTACGTTCGTTTAAATTTCCAGTAAAAAACACCCAGCAGCAAAATTCCAACGATTCTGTTCTCTGATAAGAGAAAAATATGCAGAATAGTACGCGAACAGAAAATTTGCAGAAACTTGTAAGTTAGACGAACAGTTGTTAGAATTTTTGTTTCCATTCAAAAGTGTAAAATTTAAAACGTACGAAGACTCACCACAAAGTGTTATCCTGACACAGTTTATTTATTAAACGAATAACTACTTACTTCTTACCTCACCATCAAATTCAATTTTGTGATTTGCGTAAATTGTTACCAGCTATTTTCCTGTTGGCAAATAGTTGGCAACATTTTTTCGAGCAGAAACTAACAGCTTCCCCTCAAAATTAAATGTCACTTTGCTCTCTCAATTTCTCCTACTTTGCAAGTTTTTTGCGTACGCCAATGCAACTAATAACAAAAGCCAAGTAGGGTTGCAGTTTTGGGCTTTTCCTATCAAAATTGTTAGGGTTATTTCTCATTCGTAGGATGGTAGGACGCTTAAAATTTTTTTGTAGATTTCTTTGCTCATAAAAAAGAAAACATCTCTGATTTGTTGCAGTGTGTCACTTCGTCAGCACTGTGAGTAGGCTTGCCAAATTGCGATACAATCAAACCCGGAGATTTTTCCGGTTGGGGAACGTTAAAAGTAGAACAAAATCCAAAATAATAATACAAATTGAAAGTTTATTCCACTCTTCAATTAACAAAATTCGTAAACCGATTATTCTCACTCCTTCTCATTTTAAAAAGGGATACCTAATTTTTTTTTCAAATGCGAGTACTTTTTTTAGAAAATACGTTCAGGGTCAAGTTTCGGTTTTACGACTTATGCAATTTTAATTTTGTAAACAGTTCAGCATTTACCATTTTTACCCTCATTCTGTTTCTTGGATGGGTCCAACTATTTGCCATTATTTCAAATATCTTTAACAAAAAACAAGTAAGAAAGTCTAAGTGCGGGCGGAGCCGAACATTAAATACCCGGCGCAAATATTAAATAAATGTTTTTTCACCTTTCCGAAACCTACCGCTAGATGGTTAGCCGGGGTGTATCAATTTTGAGTAAATTAGCGTCCT
>NW_023459154.1:67067-72638 GCF_013731165.1 Rhagoletis pomonella | reverse complement strand
TAAGAAAGAAAATAAGAAATTGTTTCACTGTCAAGAGACTTAAGATTGGTTGGGGAAATCTTCGGTAGATTGGGCAAATCACTAATTGGGCCCCAATTGGGCCAAAATTAGAGCCCAATTGGGAAAAACTTTTGGCTCTGATCGGGCAACCTCAAAAAATTTCCAGCAAGGAAACTTTATCATAATGGGTAACAATTTTTGTGCCCTCAACTGGCACGAAAATCTGCTAGCATCATATAAGTGCATTTTCAGAAAAAAAATCATAACTCGAAAACGATGAATTTTAGCATATTGCTACTCGTACTGAAAATAGTTTATACTATTCCCTAATAGACAAAAAAGTTTGAGAGAAAAAAAGATGTGGCAATTTGAAAAAAATCAATTTGAAAAAAAAAAAAAAAATTTTTTTTGTTTATAAACAATAATTAATTATTAATAAACAATTATTGATGTTTAGTTCCCTAGATCGATTCAGTAGATCAGTATCTGCAATTTAAAAAAAAAATCATTAAAATCCTTGCTTTTTTGCGGCAGTTATAAACGATTTCATCAAAAGTTGCTATTAAGAGAGGAAAAAATAAGCGTTCGTACTCAAAAAGAAAAAAATTCATTATTCGAAAAATTCGCATTTCTGAGCAAAAAGAAAAAATACGTGTGTCCTTAAATTGTTCAAGGAACAATCCCTGTGAGTTTTATCGCAAACTTAAATTCACTTTCCCCCGGCCTGGGTGATTTCAGATGGAATGAGCCCTATGTATGTGCATGTATGTCGATTTCTAGCCCTTTTCAGCGTCCTCTCTACATGTTGGTACCAGCATCGTGGGAATGCTAAAGGTGAGTGAGAAGATAATTTTAATACACACCTACTTATGTGCATATATACAAATATATACATACGTATATAATATATATTTTTTGTTTTGGTTACTGCGTTCCATATTTCTAAATATTCGCGGCTATTCTTTTTTTGCATATACATACGGAAGTACATATACATACGTACGTTCATTGAAGCACTAGAAATAGGGGCATTCACATAAGCATATTAAATATAGAAAATAGAAGGGAAATTGCAAACGACTGAGTTCTGAAGTATTTATCCCGCGTTTGAAGTCATTATTACCTCCCTTTTATTAGCTCGGGATGTAACTATGTAATATTGATGCGCCTAAAATACAATGCAGCGATTTCTATTTTCAAGTTTCATACCTGATGAAAGTACGAATGGAAATTATTATAGCGAGGTTTTAGTTTTTTAAATTATAATTTTATTTTTAATTTAGTTAAATTTTGTTTTTCATTTTTTTATTAATACCATCCCGCTTTATTAGCATTATTTTTCTATTTTTTTCCTCAATCAATCTTATTTTGTGATTAATGAAATTAGTGTTTATAATTTGATTCTGCGTTTATACCTATCTGCACATATATCAATATTTTTTTTTTTTGAGAATTTTTGTAATTAGCCTAACTTTGTTGAAAGTTTTTCCATATGAATTTTGATAGGCGAAATCAATTGTTTTGAATTCTTGAATTTCCTTAGATGTAATAGAGTAGGTAGACATAGGATTGAAGATTTTATTGTGAATATTTCGAAAGAAATCATAATTATAAAAAAATAAAATAAAAACAAGAGGAGTGTCAATGAATTTACCTGTAATTTTATTGCTATCCAGTTTAGTTAAAGAGTCCTAAAATGAGATGGTAAACCTATAGAGTTTGGTGTGGGTGTTACACCCAGGCCTAAGAGGGGACGTGAGGGCATTGGAAGATTGACGGGACAAATACAGGACTAATGAATTAATGGATAGAAGTACAAGGTCAGGCCTAGGGGGCGTTGCAACATTAATATGAGTCGACGCAACGCCCATGGCTGCGTATGCGAGGCACGCAGAGAGGGTCGGACTACTCCACCTGACTGGACAGGCCTCCTTCCTTAGCTATCACGTCTTTTTTTATGTCCTTTTGAGTTCTTTTTTTTCTCACTGCAAAGTACAAACAGGCATGATTTTTTTGTTTATGTAGGAGTAGGTAAGGTGCGCGGAAACAACCCCCCCGTACGGCGAGCAAGCCTGGGCCCGCAACCATGCCTGGAAACCGCTCGCCTTAACCAACAGTCATCCCACATAACATTCTATCATGTGTACGGTGTTACACACGCATTTTTTTTTTTTTAATTTTCAGATGACTTTAATTTTCCGCCTAACATCGATGAAAAATATCGAGTCAATAAATCGATGTTGTCCAAATATCGGAAAGCAAAAATCGATATTTTGAGAACTCCATTTTGTCTCTAAACATCGATTACTTGCAAAAATCGATGTCAATGTCGCAAACCGGTATTACACAGAGAGCATTAGAAGATTTTAAATTTTTTCAATTTAATGATTTTTCAAAGAGATTCCATCCGTCAGCCGTAAAATATTTTTTTGGAATTGTGTAATATATTTAGGTTATCATCGATAATTGCATTTGTAATTGCTTCAGAAATCGTTTCAATTTCGTCTTCATGAATTAAATGATGCCCTGATAGAGGTCGTTTTGCGAAGGCATCTGTAACTAACAATTTTAATATTGTAGAAAATTTGTCCATGTCATTTTAGTAAACATCGTTGGTCCTTTAACCTGTTTTTTTTTTTTTGGCAAACTATTGGCCGTGTTTTTACATCCTTTAGATCGTTTTCTTGGTTTAAATACTGGCAATGTTTTTATTTCGCATAAAACCTTTTTTCGTAAATGAATGTCCAACTCCTTGCAGTTGCTACAGTCACTAGAACTCACAATAATGAAAAAAATTAATAGTAGTTAGTAGCGCAATTACTAATACATTTATTGGATATATACCAACCTTTGGTGGCATAAATAATATACTTTTTGTAGGATATTTATCTTAATTTAAGTACAAATATTTAACGTTATAACTTTGAAAGCTTATTTAATAACAATCAAAAATTTTATTTTTCAATAACCACTAAATTCATAGAACAATAAATTGAACTATAACAAGTATAAAAACATACAGTTAAAATACTTCCCCTCCAATAAAACGATAAGTTAACTAATATTGAAAGGAGTATGCAAAATTAATATCAAAAATAAAAATAATGTCAATGTTAAAATCATTAAGAAATATTCAAATATTTAAAGAAGTATAGAAATATATAATTTAACTATCTAAAAATTTAAAAAAATCTTAATAACCAAAAATTTGTTTGACAATGGCGATGATAATAACTACCTAAATGATGTTCAATGTTGTCGCTGAAACTTGCAAGGGTGATGGACGGTTGATTGATGTTCGGTTGCTTGTGAAGGCTGTCGCTGTGGTTGCGCAGATTTAGGAAGATGTAGTAGCTGAGTATATACAAATTTAACATGACCTTTTTGAGGAATATATTATCCAGCTGATTGGTCAAGATGATAAATGCCAGATTGGATGTGTTGCTGGTTGTGCAGACCTAGAAAGAGGTGGCATGGAAAGCATATGGATGTTGCAGTCCGGATGGTTGCACAAGTTGAGGTCTTAAGAAGCTAAATCATGTAGTTGAACGTTTCTAAAATGATCTTCACATCTCTGAGATTGTTGTTCATAGGGACACGATATCGAACCGAAAGTATCGATATTATACGTATTTAAAGTATCGCTGTAAAAATATCGGGTACTCGTTAATATAGTAATAAAAAGACTCGATATTCCAAATATCGATACAAAATTCAAAACATTAAATCTGAATATTGGTCTGATTTCCTAATAAAGAATTAACACTTTGTTCTTTAATAAGTACATCACTGAAGTGGCGCCACATTGCAACCTAAGATAGTACACATTTCTGCGCTGTAAAGCACAAAATATATCCATATTGCTTTACATATACATTCCAAAGTAAGTAGGAAGGTTATAGAACGACATAGATTTGTAAGAAATGGAACCCTAGCTAAAAATTTAAAAATTTAGTTGAAAATAATATTAGCAACAAAACTTTCAATAGAAATTTTAGTAAGGTAACGTCACGTCAGATACTTCGGCTGATAAAAAAAAGCAGGACAGATTTTTACATTTTGAAATTTGGAAAATTAACCTCAAATATTTCAAATATTACTACAAAAAGTTGTATACAAATAGTTTTGCCCAATTCCCAGAGTTTTTAAATTCTGACGTTTTCTTTTTATTTTCTAACATTTTGTCATACAAATGTCATGCCACGCCAGATTGGAAATGCCCAATAAAATATATCATTATTCCCATTAACTTTGTAATGTACATATACGTTTCGATACGATACAAGAGTTCTGGTACCTGATTCAAAAAAAAAAATCGTTTGAAACCTATCGAGTAAAAAGTATCGGTATCGAATTGCAAAAATATCGATGTGGTATCGTATCGTATCGAAATTCCTGTCCCTAGTTGTTCATCCGATTGTCTGCAGTTGATTCTGTTGTGCTTGCAACGTTTGTTGAATTAATGCTAAATACGCAGATTTTGCAGTTTTAGAGAATGAGCCAAAGGAGCGTTGTTGTTGAGGTTTCGCTCGTGACCACTTTGTGGCAAGCATGGATTCGATAGTTGAACTAATAATAAACAACATATGCTTGGAAATCACGCCCTTAGTTAGTCTCAGTAGAAAATATTGCTCTTCGTAATGAATCGTTTTTATATTCATATATGCAAATTCGTTACCAAAAGATATGTGCGTGTTGTAGAAGGATCGCCAATATACTGAATTTCGGTTCTTAATAAATTTGCAGGATTACCAAAAATGTAGGATATTTATTTATATTTAAGTACATATATTTAACGTTATAACCAGGGAACGGATTTTATGAAAATTGCCTTTTTTCCTGCTAAAGAGATAGCGTATATTCGATTAAGAATGTCCACGATTTAGTTTTCCCTGATTCCATATATACACATTTGATGTTGCCTTTTTTTGCCTTTTTTAAGATATTTCCCTTTTTTTGCCTTTTCTACCTTTAAAAAAGTGATTATAGCATTTACAATTTTTTTTTTAAGAATAAAAAATATACACATGCCCATGCGGCTAATAGAAGCGCAGGGACCTCTTGCCAAATTGGTGTTGGAAAAATTCAAAGCCGTTTTCTCAGATAACGTAGGCTTGGAGACAATAAGGGGTGTGGATAAAATTGTAAAGGGCGAGGAAAACGCCCTTATTCCTGATAATATGAACAGTGTTGCCATTTTAGCCGTTTTCCGGCTCGATTTAGCCGGTTGCGATAGCAAACAGCCGGAGAAATTTCGATATAGCCGGCAGCCGATTTGTTAGCCGTTTTGCAGAAAGAATTAGCCGTTTTTAGCCGATTTTGCTATTTGTCTTGTTTTCTTAAATTTCAAATATGTATATATGTTTCCATTTTTGACTAAGCGACCCAAAATCTGTTAGAAATGGCTACTAGCCTTATCGTGGAGAAAATTTTCATGGCCGGCAGGGTTGTATGAAATTGGGCCGATTTCGCTTATTTTTATTTTAAACGAAGAAGGGATTTCCTTCATAAAATGTTTTTTATAAATGTCTTAATTTTAAGTGTGAAGTTGTATTCGCAAAGAAATAAATA
>NW_023459154.1:61949-66967 GCF_013731165.1 Rhagoletis pomonella | reverse complement strand
CTATGTATGTGCATGTATGTCGATTTCTAGCCCTTTTCAGCGTCCTCTCTACATGTTGGTACCAGCATCGTGGGAATGCTAAAGGTGAGTGAGAAGATAATTTTAATACACACCTACTTATGTGCACATATACAAATATAATATATATTAATATATATTTTTTGTTTTGGTTACTGCGTTCCATATTTCTAAATATTCGCGGCTATTCTTTTTTTTGCATATACATACGGAAGTACATATACATACGTACGTTCATTGAAGCACTAGAAATAGGGGCATTCACATAAGCATATTAAATATAGAAAATAGAAGGGAAATTGCAAACGACTGAGTTCTGAAGTATTTATCCCGCGTTTGAAGTCATTATTACCTCCCTTTTATTAGCTCGGGATGTAACTATGTAATATTGATGCGCCTAAAATACAATGCAGCGATTTCTATTTTCAAGTTTCATACCTGATGAAAGTACGAATGGAAATTATTATAGCGAGGTTTTAGTTTTTTAAATTATAATTTTATTTTTAATTTAGTTAAATTTTGTTTTTAATTTTTTTATTAATACCATCCCGCTTTATTAGCATTATTTTTCTATTTTTTTCCTCAATCCATCTTATTTTGTGATTAATGAAATTAGTGTTTATAATTTGATTCTGCGTTTATACCTATCTGCACATATATCAATATTTTTATTTTTTTGAGAATTTTTGTAATTAGCCTAACTTTGTTGAAAGTTTTTCCATATGAATTTTGATAGGCGAAATCAATTGTTTTGAATTCTTGAATTTCCTTAGATGTAATAGAGTAGGTAGACATAGGATTGAAGATTTTATTGTGAATATTTCGAAAGAAATCATAATTATAAAAAAATAAAATAAAAACAAGAGGAGTGTCAATGAATTTACCTGTAATTTTATTGCTATCCAGTTGAGTTAAAGAGTCCTAAAATGAGATGGTAAACCTATAGAGTTTGGTGTGGGTGTTACACCCAGGCCTAAGAGGGGACGTGAGGGCATTGGAAGATTGACGGGACAAATACAGGACTAATGAATTAATGGATAGAAGTACAAGGTCAGGCCTAGGGGGGCGTTGCAACATTAATATGAGTCGACGCAACGCCCATGGCTGCGTATGCGAGGCACGCAGAGAGGGTCGGACTACTCCACCTGACTGGACAGGCCTCCTTCTTTAGCTATCACGTCTTTTTTTATGTCCTTTTGAGTTCTTTTTTTTCTCACTGCAAAGTACAAACAGGCATGATTTTTTTGTTTATGTAGGAGTAGCTAAGGTGCGCGGAAACAACCCCCCGTACGGCGAGCAAGCCTGGGCCCGCAACCATGCCTGGAAACCGCTCGCCTTAACCAACAGTCATCCCACATAACATTCTATCATGTGTACGGTGTTACACACGCATTTTTTTTTTTTAATTTTCAGATGACTTTAATTTTCCGCCTAACATCGATGAAAAATATCGAGTCAATAAATCGATGTTGTCTAAATATCGGAAAGCAAAAATCGATATTTTGAGAACTCCATTTTGTCTCTAAACATCGATTACTTGCAAAACTCGATGTCAATGTCGCAAACCGGTATTACACAGAGAGCATTAGAAGATTTAAAATTTTTTCAATTTAATGATTTTTCAAAGAGATTCCATCCGTCAGCCGTAAAATATTTTTTTGGAATTGTGTAATATATTTAGGTTATCATCGATAATTGCATTTGTAATTGCTTCAGAAATCGTTTCAATTTCGTCTTCATGAATTAAATGATGCCCTGATAGAGGTCGTTTTGCGAAGGCATCTGTAACTAACAATTTTAATATTGTAGAAAATTTGTCCATGTCATTTTAGTAAACATCGTTGGTCCTTTAACCTGTTTTTTTTTTTTGGCAAACTATTGGCCGTGTTTTTACATCCTTTAGATCGTTTTCTTGGTTTAAATACTGGCAATGTTTTTATTTCGCATAAAACCTTTTTTCGTAAATGAATGTCCAACTCCTTGCAGTTGCTACAGTCACTAGAACTCACAATAATGAAAAAAATTAATAGTAGTTAGTAGCGCAATTACTAATACATTTATTGGATATATACCAACCTTTGGTGGCATAAATAATATACTTTTTGTAGGATATTTATCTTAATTTAAGTACAAATATTTAACGTTATAACTTTGAAAGCTTATTTAATAACAATCAAAAATTTTATTTTTCAATAACCACTAAATTCATAGAACAATAAATTGAACTATAACAAGTATAAAAACATACAGTTAAAATACTTCCCCTCCAATAAAACGATAAGTTAACTAATATTGAAAGGAGTATGCAAAATTAATATCAAAAATAAAAATAATGTCAATGTTAAAATCATTAAGAAATATTCAAATATTTAAAGAAGTATAGAAATATATAATTTAACTATCTAAAAATTTAAATAAATCTTAATAACCAAAAATTTGTTTGACAATGGCGATGATAATAACTACCTAAATGATGTTCAATGTTGTCGCTGAAACTTGCAAGGGTGATGGACGGTTGATTGATGTTCGGTTGCTTGTGAAGGCTGTCGCTGTGGTTGCGCAGATTTAGGAAGATGTAGTAGCTGAGTATATACAAATTTAACATGACCTTTTTGAGGAATATATTATCCAGCTGATTGGTCAAGATGATAAATGCCAGATTGGATGTGTTGCTGGTTGTGCAGACCTAGAAAGAGGTGGCATGGAAAGTATATGAATGTTGCAGTCCGGATGTTTGCACAAGTTGAGGTCTTAAGAAGCTAAATCATGTAGTTGAACGTTTCTAAAATGATCTTCACATCTCTGAGATTGTTGTTCATAGGGACACGATATCGAACCGAAAGTATCGATATTATACGCATTTAAAGTATCGCTGTAAAAATATCGGGTACTCGTTAATATAGTAAAAAAAAGACTCGATATTCCAAATATCGATACAAAATTCAAAACATTAAATCTGAATATTGGTCTCATTTTCTAATAAAGAATTAATACTTTGTTCTTTAATAAGTACATCACTGAAGTGGCGCCGCATTGCAACCTAAGATAGTACACACTTCTGCGCTGTAAAGCACAAAATATATCCATATTGCTTTACATATACATTCCAAAGTAAGTAGGAAGGTTATAGAACGACATAGATTTGTAAGAAATGGAACCCTAGCTAAAAATTTAAAAATTTCGTTGAAAATAATATTAGCAACAAAACTTTCAATAGAAATTTTAGTAAGGTAACGTCACGTCAGATACTTCGGCTGATAAAAAAAAGCAGGACAGAATTTTACATTTTGAAATTTGGAAAATTAACCTTAAATATTTCAAATATTACTACAAAAAGTTTTATACAAATAGTTTTGCCCAATTCCCAGAGTTTTTAAATTCTGACGTTTTCATTTTATTTTCTAACATTTTGTCATACAAATGTCATGCCACTCCAGATTGGAAACGCCCAATAAAATATATCATTATTCCCATTAACTTTGTAATGTACATATACGTTTCGATACGATACAAGAGTTCTGGTACCTGATTCAAAAAAAAAATCGTTTGAAACCTATCGAGTAAAAAGTATCGGTATCGAATTGCAAAAATATCGATGTGGTATCGTATCGTATCGAAATTCGTGTCCCTAGTTGTTCATCCGATTGTCTGCAGTTGATTCTGTTGTGCTTGCAACGTTTGTTGAATTAATGCTAAATACGCAGATTTTGCAGTTTTAGAGAATGAGCCAAAGGAGCGTTGTTGTTGAGGTTTCGCTCGTGACCACTTTGTGGCAAGCATGGATTCGATAGTTGAACTAATAATAAACAACATATGCTTGGAAATCACGCCCTTAGTTAGTCTCAGTAGAAAATATTGCTCTTCGTAATGAATCGTTTTTATATTCATATATGCAAATTCGTTACCAAAAGATATGTGCGTGTTGTAGAAGGATCGCCAATATACTGAATTTCGGTTCTTAATAAATTTGCAGGATTACCAAAAATGTAGGATATTTATTTATATTTAAGTACAAATATTTAACGTTATAACCAGGGAACGGATTTTATGAAAATTGCCTTTTTTTCTGCTAAAGAGATAGCGTATATTCGATTAAGAATGTCCACGATTTAGTTTTCCCTGATTCCATATATACACATTTGATGTTGCCTTTTTTGCCTTTTTTAAGATATTTCCCTTTTTTTGCCTTTTCTACCTTTAAAAAAGTGATTATAGCATTTACAATTTTTTTTTTAAGAATAAAAAATATACACATGCCCATGCGGCTAATAGAAGCGCAGGGACCTCTTGCCAAATTGGTGTTGGAAAAATTCAAAGCCGTTTTCTCAGATAACGTAGGCTTGGAGACAATAAGGGGTGTGGATAAAATTGTAAAGGGCGAGGAAAACGCCCTTATTCCTGATAATATGAACAGTGTTGCCATTTTAGCCGTTTTCCGGCTCGATTTAGCCGGTTGCGATAGCAAACAGCCGGAGAAATTTTGATTTAGCCGGCAGCCGATTTGTTAGCCGTTTTGCAGAAAGAATTAGCCGTTTTTAGCCGATTTTGCTATTTGTCTTGTTTTCTTAAATTTCAAATATGTATATATGTTTCCATTTTTGACTAAGCGACCCAAAATCTGTTAGAAATGGCTACTAGCCTTATCGTGGAGAAAATTTTCATGGCCGGCAGGGTTGTATGAAATTGGGCCGATTTCGCTTATTTTTATTTTAAACGAAGAAGGGATTTCCTTCATAAAATGTTTTTTATAAATGTCTTAATTTTAAGTGTGAAGTTGTATTCGCAAAGAAATAAATAAGAAAGAAAATAAGAAATTGTTTCATTGTTAAGAGACTTAAGATTCGTTTGTGTTTGGATATAGTGCCAACAAACAGAATAAATATTACATGTAGATATTGTCTTCCCAGATAGCGCATATTCAATTCTGCCTAAATTACAAAACATCATTTTTGCCCATGGTGGAATAATAACAAGGTGTTGTCAGTTACTTAACCTCACTT
>NW_023459154.1:51451-61849 GCF_013731165.1 Rhagoletis pomonella | reverse complement strand
CCGGTCGTATGAGTGCAGTCTTTTGGCATCATATTTTACATCAGAATTGAAGGGATTTCTGAAAAATCTGACCAGTTCTTTTGTGTAACTGTGATTTTGCATCCCTTGTCAATATATGGCCTCGGTTGATGTTAACTTAAGGTCGTTGCTTTACTGCCTTAAAATTGAAGGGAAATTGTTACAGCGTTTTTTATGTATATTGGTTTCTATCTGAGTGTATTGAGAATCGGTCAGTCTGAAAAGGCCTTGTAGGGAAGACAATTATCACTCAAAATATCAGATAGTAATAGTAATAGATAGCTTTTTTTGTCGAGTACCTTTCAAATCATTGGAGTTAACTAAATTCATTAAGTAAACAAGTATTAACTAACACTTTTCATTTTAAAATCGCTCCAGTTTGTAAATTTTTAAATTTAACAAACTGGTTTATTCAAATTATCGTCGACAAAAAATCCAACCATGTGCCACAATCATATGTTTTTCCTAATTGCAAATTCTTGCTGGCAAAACTTTTTCCGGCTCGAATTTGTAACTTCTCTCCAAGAAATAGTCTTTTTACTCGTGATTTATTTAAATAAAACATGTGAAATTTAGTTGAAACATTTTAGCCGTTTTTAGCCGGTTTTATTTGCCAATTTATCCGGTTCGTCCAAAAAGTTCTGGCAACACTGAATATGAACGTTTCAAACGTTCCATATTTAATTTGGGCTCCACTTGTATTAACTTGCGTCGAGCGCACATTAAGTACATTCAAGGCTTTTATTCGCGAAAATCGAATGAAAATGCTGCCAGAAAACTTCAAAATGCATCTTGTGGTTCAATGTTACTACAACTATACAGATTAAAGTTTAGGATAAAATAGTCAAAGATTCAAAGTACAAATTTTTCATATAATGAAACTAGTTCATAGTTTTTCTATTTTTACTTGTAATATAAACATTTCTAAAATAAATGTATTTTTTGATTGTTCTTCGTATTTTCTGTCTTTTTTTAGTGCCTTATTTTGCTTTTTTTGCAATACCTAGTGCCTTTTCCTGCCTTTTTCGCAATTTTGTTTTGCCTTTTTTGCAATACCTAGTGCCTTTTCCTGCCTTTTTCGCTACTTTATTTTGCCTTCTCCAGCCTATTTTGTTATTTTATTTTGCCTTTTTGATAGGTTTTTAGGTCATAAAAATCCGTTCCCTGGTTATAACCAAGGTGTATTAAACAAGGTGTGATTGACAACTCAGTGCGGCTCTCTTTTAAGGTACTATAATGTCAAAAAGTATAAACAAACGAATTAACCCTTAGTGATGCATGTATCTTGTCAGCACTGATACCAAGGCTTTTATTTTGATTATAGTTTTGTTTTACTTACATTACCTGGAATATATATATTTTGTCAATAAAATAAAACAAATTGTTTATAAAATCTCTTTTAGCAATTTCTTGTTTTCAATTGCCCAAGTTTTATGCTTTTGTGCGTTTATTTTTATATTTAAATTTTTTATCCTAAACATTATTCGACACTTATAGAAGTATGATTTTACATTTGTTTCCAATTTTATATAAGAGCTTAACTCTAACAATTTTGAAATTAAATTTTTTTTATGCGAAATAGTTTGGGTATAAACGAGCTCGTTTGAAAGTGCTAGACTCGGACGGACAACAAATGAAATCACTTTCCTTGAAGTGGTTTTCATAAACGCGAGATGAATCACGTAGTACAACACTACATCGCTGCCGTCTTAACTCGCAACTAGGTGGTTTAAAACATCGCTCTATTTTCGTGTCCTGACTTCTATTGCATACAGCGCACCGTTCAAAAGTTTTGCTCCGTTTCATCTTGGTTTCCTTACATTAAATATTTAAGAAAAGTCGAACGTACATATTTACTTATTACCAAACTTTAAATGTGCTTACTTGCTCTCCTCGGCGGTTTATCTCTCAACAATTTCACGTTAATTAAGAAAATTTGTTGCTTGAAAAATATTTGTGTAAATTTTTTTAAACAAATTCAAATTTGAAAAAAAAAAATATTTTCAAATGGGTTAACAATTCATTTCAATTGGACATTCTAGCCCGTTTCTTATGAGAGCAATGTCAAAATCAATCATACTTTGTTGAATACATTTTGGTTATAACTTTGAAAGTTTATTTATTAATAATCAAACATTTTCTTTTAAATAACCAACAAATTCATAGAACAATAAATTGAACTATAACAAGTATAAAAACATACAGTTAAAATACCCTACACTATTTATGCCCAGTTTTTTGACGAGAACGCAATATAAAGCCGCTGAATTTAGCTAAAAATTGTGTTTGTTCGCACAGACTTAATATTTTTATGTACATCGCCACTTACGACGCAGCAAAGTTTTAGTCTCGGAATTTTTAAATCGTGAAAATTGGCGATTTAAACGCTTTAAACCGAGACTTATCATATTTTCGGGTTTTAACGCATAGCTGTCAGCATTTGGCCATAACACAATATTGACAATTCTGCCAGTGGATAATTCGGTTAGTGACGTCATCACGCAAGACGCCCGGTAAGCGATGCTTCCCTAACTTATATATTTCTCCTCAAACTCTGAACGCCACAATTGCATTTGCAATTCATATCGTTCAGAAGCTCGCTTTTTTCGTTCCGATAGAAATCCGCTTTCGCAATTGCCGAACACTTGGCGTCGTGGTTAAAGCTGATGCCAGATAAAACTTTGTGGCTTTGCTTGACATTTATAACTTTGCCAGCAAAGCGCCAGACGCAAGAGGTATGCCACAATGAGTGCCAAGAAAACAATTTTTTACTGCTTTTTTACTCGTCAAAATTGCTGTGAATTTCATATATTTAGCTTTTAAAATATCTGCAATGTACATTAGGTCAAATGATTCATATGGCTGTGCGAAAGTCCAACTTCGTAAAGCCAGTTTTACATAATTTTTTGTTGCCATTCTATAGGGAATACAAAATACAAAATAACAGAAAATTCACTTTGTTTTTCTAAAATAAAAATCATCGTTAGACAGAAATCAACCATAGTAACACTTTCAAAATGTTATTGACACGTTGTTTGCGCAACCGGTTTATTTCTTAAGTTTCAAGTTCATTTTTTGTGAAGTTCGAATAATTAAAGGAACATTTTAAATGAAAAACTAAACTATAAGTGAGAACCTATTTCCCAAATTAAACAAGTAAGAAAGTCTAAGTTCGGGCGGAGCCGAACTTTAAATACCCGGCGCAAGTATTAAATATATGTTTTTCACCTTTCGAAAAGCTACCGCTACATGGTAAACCGGGGTGAGTAAATTAACGTCCTTAAATTTCGAAATATTGAATTTTCAAGCATTTCTGAAATTTACTGTTATATGAAAAGCGGCCGTAATTTTAGTTCGATTTCAATGATTTTCAACGTTTTGCTTCTATGTGGCAAGCACAATAAAAATACCGAGTTTGGTACAAATTGGTAGAACGGTTACCGAGATACATAATTGTGATCATAAGTAGGCGGTGCCACGCCCATTTTTCAAAATTTTATCCTAAACGTATTTCTTGGTAAAGAATTGTTGCTAGCATCAATTTTGAATAAATTAGCTTCAATAATTACTGATTTATCGAAGATTTCGCATTTCTCTAAATTACCGTTATATGGGATGTGGGCGTGGTTTTTCTCCGATTTTAAAAATTTTCGGCCGTTTCGTATGTTACACCAAGGTTAACAACTGTGCCCAGTTTGGAAAACATCGGCGCAGCGGTTACCAAGATATACACATGTAACCATAAGTGGGCGTGGCTACGCCCATTTTCCAAAAATTTATAATATTCTTATTTTTCGTCTAAAACTTATTGTAAATATCAATTTTGAGTGAATAATATTCAGCAGTTACTAAAATATCGCAGTTTTTGTATTTCTGAAAATTACCGTTATATGGGAGGTAGGCGTGGTTATTGTCCGATTTTGCCCATTTTCAATACCGTCCGTCCTACGCCCGAAAGAAGTGCACATACCAAGTTTCGTTAAGATATCTCAATTTTTATTCGACTTATCGTGTGCACAGACGGACGGACGGACGGACGGACGGACAGACAGTCACCGCTTAATCGATTTCTCTTTTCATTCTGATCATTTATGTATACATTTGTCTATATCTATCTCGATTCGTTTTGCCTGTTACAAACAACAAAGTTATAATACCCTTGTGCACAAGTGCGCTCGGGTATAAAAAGTGACTTTTTATCATTTGTTTGCAAAAAAAAAACTGACTTATTTGCATAACCTCAGCATTTTTCTGATTTATTTCCATTTATGATTTTATGTAAGCTTTTACAATTTTGTTAACTTTCGGCAAACAAAATGGAAAAGGAAATGGATACATTAAGATGGAATGGGCTGATTTTATTTTACCTAACCCGCCGTTTTCAATAAAACGGTTTTTTCTGGGCTATCATGCTATTACACAAGGCGAATTGTTTGAAGTTTGGCTAATTGGATGTTAGAAAAAATAAAAGCTTTTTCCGGTTGTAGACCATGTTGAAAAAAATGAGTGGTGTTGATATTTGCTAAAGTTCCATGAAACTCTTAGAAGAAAAAACGCGTCTTTTTTGCAATTATTTATCAAAGAAAGACGAAAATTATGGTAGCAACGCGGTGGCCTTCCACTGTGTTTGTGTTATAGAAGTTTTATTTTAAGTAAATTGAATTATGTGTTTGTACATATATGTATATAAAGATAAGGGTGGCCGTTTTACCGTGTGCGCGCTTAGACGGTTGTTACTGGAGTGTCTTTCCTTTCTCCACTTTCTTTTGGTCATAGCGTAATTGCAGTGGAAAGACAGTCACCAAAAGGAGGGGCAGTACAAGGGTGCACACGTCATATTAATCGGACGATGAAATACTGCCCCCGCCTGCAAGAGCGTGCTGAATAGTGCGGTCTGCAGTCGTCTGGAACAGTAATGTAGTCACGACAATGAATCTTGGCACTCGGACGGGTTTGCGTATGTTCCGCCATAATATTGAGGGTGTGGTTGTTATAGTTATCTTTGGGTTACTGTAGATTCCAGTCATGGGTTTTCCTTTAGTTATTGTTCTGCAAAGGAAGAAAGCGAACAATTTTGCAGAGGGCGGTGCTCTATATGCATTGTAATCTTCTTAGGTGTGGGGCGTATAAAGATATTAGTAAATAAATATTTGTCTATGTCAATGTTATTGTGGCTTATTAACATTTTATTTTTAATATTTTTATTGGTCTTTATACCACGATTGTTTATTAGGAAAAATTGAAAAAGCAACAAAGTCTAAGCGGTGGAAGTTATAGCAGCTATTTCGGAGATCACCACATCTCTTCAGCAGACTTCTTTTTTCAAGACTTCAGCAGGGATCGAACCTGCGTAATCGATGTTCAAAGTCAGAAACGTTAACCACTGAGCTATGTACATCCCGTAAACTATTGCTGCTAATTCAATTGTCTTATTCAACCAACTGCTATCAAGTGCAGCTGATTTGCCGCTATTTAAACTCGACAGCGTGGTTGTTGTTTTCAATTATATACATCCATTTGCTTATTTGCTTTTTTTTGTATAGTTTTAGGAAGAGCGTGCCTGCCAGAGGTGAAATTTTAGGTAGCACACAATTTCTTTCACGCATGGTTGCTTTTCAGCACCAATGATAGAAACTTAAGAAACATAAAAAAATAAGCATATAGTGAATTATTTTTTGAAAGAAATACCATATAAAGTATGTACTCTGATTAATAATATTAAAAGTGTGTTATAACCACCGTTTAATGTTATATTTGATACAAATTAATTTTGCTACTCGGAACGCTCTGCGCATTGCCACTGAATATTAGGTTTACTTAAAATTACATCCCTGGTCCTTGTTCTTTCTGTTTTGCATCGTCGTGTATTCACATTTCTCAGAAATTTGACAACAAAACAAAATGAAGGGAGTATTTTATTTGCTAATTTTTGCGATTTCTATTGTTTAATGTAAATTTTATGTCTTTTTAGGATATGTTGAGGCAACAAAGGAGGCGCAGTTTGAAAATGAAGTTATTAGTATGAAATAGCACCGCAGGCACATTTGGAAAATTATGCCGATAAGCAAGATGGAATTTGGGAAAGTAAGTGCCTGGTTGCAGCATATCTATGTATTAAAAAAGTATTTAATGAACTGAAATTGTGCTTAATAAAAATGTTATAAATCGAGTGGCGTTATTTAAGATGTGCTCCAAATATTTGCGAAATTTGTTTCGTCTTCTCAACGTGCTAAGTTAGAAGTTAAGATGACTGCCACCACGGTCGGTAAGAAGCCCGAAGCAAAGGGCAAACAACCTTCCAGGAAGCTGCCTGCTGTTCCCGAGTCGTAGCTGAAGTTCAGCAAGAAGCAGGTCAGCAAACGTGCTACACTGATCAAGCGTAAACTAAAGCGCTCCGCTGTGATTGCACTCCGCAAATGTGAAAACATGGTGCATGCTGAGATATATCAAGCAAAATATCTCCGTGACAGGCTTTCGCACGAGGCGATTTTTCAGGCAACTTTTGCGTTCAACTCACGCAGGGTTGCACGAAAAAAATTTAGTAGCTAAAAATATCAAAATATAAGAAATATAAAAATATTCGCCATAAAAAGGCATTTGCATTGTTCGACTATGTATTCTACTTTTGGTTGAACGGCCTTTCAACTAATCGCTTTCAACAAATTTGGTCGCCAGCCAACATTTAGCCATTCAACTTTTTTTCGTGCAACCCTGCGCGAGTTGAAAGCAAAAGTTGAACGCAAAATCGCCTCGTGCGAACACCTTTTGATGGACACCGTGAGAATAAGTTGCGCCGTCTGGCAAATAAACGCGGCCCATTCTACGTGCCTGCAGAAGACAAATTGTCTTTTGTGATCTGTATCCGCGGTATCAACAAAGTTGCACCAAAAGTGCGTAAGGTTTTACTGTTGTTCCGTTTTCGCCACATTAACCACAGTTTTTTCATCAAATTGAGTCATTAATATGCTACGCATTGCCGAACCCTATATCACATGGGGTTATCCAAATCTTAAATCAGGTCGTGAATTGATCTACAAACGTGGAATTGTCAAGCACAACCATCAACGTGTCCCAATCTCTGACAACTTTGTGATCGAACGCAAATTTCGCAAAGCGTGCGTTGATTATTTGGCGCACGTAATATTCACTGTTGGATCCCACTTCAAGAAAGCCTCCAACTTCCTCTGGCCATTCAAGCGGCTGACGCAAGAGGGCTAATCATTACGTTGAGGTTGGTGATTTCGGTAACCGTGAAGACAAGAACAACAAACTGCCGCGCAAGATGGTTTAAAGAAATTTTTTGGTGTACAAAATACAAATACTCCACGTATTTTTATTTCAAAAATATATAATAAATAAAAATAGAAATTTTTTTTTTGTAACTTTCTGAAGGTTTAAATCGCAAATATGGCAATTGGAAGACAGCTTATATTCGCAATTCCTTAAATAGTGTCGGAATTCTATTGCCGTTTCTAAAGGCCATTTCAAAAGGCTCCAATCCACAAATTTAATTTTTATTTTGGTTTTTCAGCCTGTTGAAGCATCCGCTCCAATATGCGTTATTACCCAGACTTTCATGCGCACCCTAAAGCAATATGTATGCTGTCACTGTTTTCACTACCGTCTCGACAGCATGCATACATCACTCAGAGTTATACAGTCCACGAGCGCGCGCAACCCTTCCTTATCTCTTAGTCTTAATAAACTTGTTGTATAAGTGTATATAAACAATAAAGAAAATTGTTAAAATTACGAACTTAAACGCGGATGTTTTATTTTCTGTAGAAGGAACCATCTCGCGTTTAACCATGGTCCTTCGTCGCCAAATATGAACCGCGACCAATTATGTACATTTGCATTAACGCATGTGAAATCAAAGTGAATCCAAAAAAGACATACATACATATACATAATGCACATGATCTTCAAAAGTGACACAACTCAAAAATTTGCAATTTTTGAAATTATGGCCTAAAAATATATACACACAAAACTAGAAACTGTTTAAATTCAAAGTCAAATGCAAACAAAAATCTGCAATAAAGACATATGCGCCAATTGTACCCGTTTGCATTCAACTTAAAAAATATAAACAATCAACACAATATAAAAAGTGCAACAACAAAACTAGGAGCAGAAAAGGCCTTTTAACAAAGTGAAGCATCAAACTCGTATTGTGGAAAACAACAGCCACTAACCAATTAACGGATAACCCTCAACAACTGCAGCAATTCCCGGATCCAATGGCATAAAATGTCGCAAGGAACGTTATTTATGGGCGCCCTCTGTCGTAGTTTTTCGCTATTCTGCTTACCACTGGTTCGACTCTGCACTACCATGTGCACTACCACAGGTTAATAGAGTAGCTACTTACCTAAGAGTCGGTGCAGGTGCGGTTCAAAAGTAGCGATTGACTCCAGCAGTACTGGAGGGTAGCAATAAACTCATTTCTCATTTTGGCATTTCCCTTTGCTTGCTCGATTTCTTAAGCTAATTCAGCCTAACTATTTACATATGTACATATGTAAATACACATTTCACTCACTGATTAGCTCCATTTAATCTATGTTTGAGTACCCTCCAGTACTGCTGGAGTCAATCGCTACTTTTGAACCGCTACTGCATCGACTCCTAGGTAAGTAGCTACTCTATTAACCCGTGGTAGTGCACATGGTAGTGCAGAGTCGAACCAGTCGTAAGCAGAATAGCGAAAAACTACGACAGAGGGCGCCCATAAATCGCGCAAGAGACTACTTTAGTAACTCCCGGTAGTGCAGAGAGAGCCGATGGTAATATAAGCTAATTGCATTCTCGCGAACATCAGTAAGTTCTCGCGCTCTTTTCTTGCATGCAGTACCCTTACCCATAAACAAACCAATATGTATGCTCATATGTATATCCGTGCTTGTAGCATAAACACGAGCTCACTTTCGGCAATTTTGGCGCAAATTAATCTCTTGCGCATGTGTATATGCAGATGTGCATAATCATCATATACTCCCTTTAAATTTTCAATTGTCACTTTGGGCACTGAAACTCTAAATGGTAGTTTATTATGTACATATATCCCAGCTTACGAACATATTAAAACCCAGTAGCGAATTTTTCTGGTACACTTAAAAAAAGAAAAATTAAAATCATATTCTATTATATGCATAGCCCAAACAATATGAGTTAACCTCTGACACTCTTCATTTATCAAATTTCAACTTTCATAATAAATAAAAGGTTATCGCAATACATCCCAAATGGCAACTAAACAAAACCCTAAGCATCTGTCTAAAATACCCACAAAAATCTCCCCTTCAAAATATATATCGGGGCTCCAAACAATTGGTGCTAAAAGCCCATCTTATAAAACCTACTGCAAATCCTCAGATCCGTGTGCCCAAAGGTTTCAACATGAAATCCAAGGTTTTCAAAGGTATTACGCTAGACTCGCAATGGAGCCCATACAGGAATACACAGAGAATAGTATCAAAACAAAGGAATGTTGGGCGCGCATTCGTCAATTGAAGGTGAGTATCTAAGCTGCTTCGATACTTATGAAGTCACCAAAATTAAAATACTCGATCGCTTAAAATTAATTAAAGAAATAGATCCCCGAAATTCTCATGCCCAAAATTCTAAGACCTCAGATAAGGCTGAGAGCTCTGAAATATTTCCCGAACTCCCGCCTTGCGATACCGAGATATTTCATGGTGGTTATGTAGAATGGCCTAATTTCCGGGACATGCTCACGGCCGTCTACATGAACCACCCTCGATTAACCCCTTCTCAAAAGTTTATCTCCGGTATAAGACACAAGGGAAAGCCGGCGAAATCGTCTGAAAATATCCCCTCACAGACGATAATTTCGACCTGGCCTGGGAGGCTCCAAAAGCCCGATTTGAAAATAGGCGCTTACTGGTGGATATTGAAATAAAAACTTTGATGAATTTACCCCGCATCAACTCCGAAAATGCTGAAAATATCATGAATCTCCAAAGCGAAATAAACAACTGTCTGTCCGTTTTAAATTCACAAAACGT
Source organism: Rhagoletis pomonella (assembly GCF_013731165.1). Taxonomy (NCBI): domain Eukaryota; kingdom Metazoa; phylum Arthropoda; class Insecta; order Diptera; family Tephritidae; genus Rhagoletis; species Rhagoletis pomonella. The sequence continues at coordinate 51,800 of NW_023459154.1, read as the reverse complement.
CTCGACAGACAGTTGGGACCCAATTCTTTTAAATGTTTGCTCAACGAAGCTCCCTGAAAAAAGTTTATGCCTCTGGCAGCAATCGCTATCATCATCACGAGACCTACCCTCATGGTCGGAAATGAATAATTTTCTCACGTCGAGGTTCGATGTTCTCGAAAGAATAAATATGTTCTTCCCAAAAGCATCTACGAAGAAGTCGGTCCCCAAGAAAAATAATGAAACTCGATCTCCAGAGACAAACACAAAATTTTTGTTTACTTGCTATTTCTGCAAGATCCCACATCCAATAAAAAATGCCCTGTTCAGTAACCGGACGACACACCCTTTATCAACTTCGCGTACACAG
>NW_023459154.1:44349-51441 GCF_013731165.1 Rhagoletis pomonella | reverse complement strand
GGGGGGAGGATGTTCAGTAACCGGACGACACACCCTTTATCAACTTCGCGTACACAGGCCACTGCTAAGCTCATACCGCGACTCAACATACTTATGTTTATTAAACATCATATGTACATACATGCTTACGTATATCTAAGATGGTTTATATATCACTTTGTACATATGTACATATGTATATACATATGTAGTAGCGAGTCCGTATTAAGCTATTGTCTTTTGACAATTATGCATACTATGTCTATATATACAAACAACCATACTTAAATACATTGTTCTTTATTTTTGTACGTAGCCTTGAACTTGAGAATTGATATTTTGCTAAATAATGTCACCTCATATTACGGTACATTAAGACTTAATATTCGCCTATTTAAGACTGCATTGCTTGATAATTTGGGGCTTTTTTTCGCAAGGGTACAAGTGTGCAGAACAACTTGTTCGATAATAAAGTTTAACCAAAAAGTAAAAGGTCGGCTTTTCATTTGTTTCTACAGTCCGCTTATTCAAATACATAACAGTCCAAAGTTCAAGACTCTCCGCACTAAAGACCGTATAGAATTCACAAGAGCACACAATATGTGTGAGAACTGTCTTGCTTACTCCCACAAATTGGTAGAATGTACTTCCCATTTCACATGCATTTATTGCCACAACCGGAACAACTCGCTATTGCATGTGCGTCAAAAACACCACCCCCAAATAACTAAAACTCAAAAGTATGCCGTACGATCAAACACCTTTGATCACCAAAGGCATAAAACTCCGGGTCTCCCCAAAAACACCATAACACAAAATTCCTATACTCAATCAAGCATTCTCAATCAAAGGATGCGGCCAATCAATGGCCATCCAAAAGCGAAAGCCGACCAGCATATAAAGGTAAACATGGTCACCCCCGATAACCTCACCCACTCGATGCATGTAAGCAATGCAAGAAAATTTGTTATTCCACCCACAATATCAACTCGAGCTTTTGAACGGCACTCATCCTCATTATCTCAAATCCACATAGTCAACAAACCTAAAACCCAAAAAAGCAATATATTATGCATTCTCCCTCAGGTCCTTTACTTACAGAAAACGGACATCAACTCTCCTCACGTTCTAGTACAGAAGCGAAAGGTCATATCTCTGCGCCACGAGAACCAGAGAGAAAACGAAAACTATCACCAATCAAATTCCCATCAAGCGCGTCTTTCCAATACGCAATGACTCCGCAGAAAGTCAACAAGCGTTATGTAATCTCTCACGAATGACCCGAAAAACTGCAGAATGCGCTTTACAGCTTAATCCTGCAGGGGGGCCCCAGGATGTTGAAGCATCCGCTTCAATACGCTTTATTACCCAGACTTTCATGCGCACCCTAAAGCAATATGTATGCTGTCACTGCTTTCACTACCGGCTCCACAGCATGCATACATCACTCAGAGTTATACAGTCCACGAGCGCGCGCAACCCTTCCTTATCTCTTAGTCTTAATAAACTTGTTGTATAAGTTTATATAAACAAAAAAGAAAATTGCTAAAATTACGAACTTAAACGCGGATATTTTATTTTCTGTAGAAGGAACCATCTCGCGTTTAAACACAGCTCATTAATGATGAAACCAGGGTTGCATTTACCGTCTATGAAAATATTTTATAAATCGTTCCAAAATTAGCTCCGAGCAACTAAAAGTTGCTTCAGCTTAAGTGAAATAGTTTTTTGTTAAATATTTATTCCTGGTACTTATTAAAAAAAAAATCAGATCAATATTAATAATTGAAATTAAGTAAATAAAAATCTACGAATACATTTCTTGAATATTTTGTCATAGAGCCGTTATTAAATACAGACATAACGGCCAGTGATCGGACTTAATAAAAATTCTGTGTGGTAGAATCTGGGAAAAAATGTGGTAGATCTCAGGTTTTAGATCAAACTTTGTAAAAAATTCAAAAAATTCCGCAAGGTTTCACCTAAATAGCAAACTTTTTATTTAGAACTTAAAAAAAAAAAATTAATTTTGTGTAATAAAGTGCAAGACTGAAGTTGCTAAAAATTGCGTTAAGTTTTGGCAATTTTTTTCCTTGCCAGTGTAAAACAGTTTTTTCCATATCAAGATATCTTTCGAACATATTTTAAGAGATTTCTGCAACCATGCAGAGTGCTGCCAGCTTTTCTTATTACACTATGCGACAGTCAAAATCGGGATGGGATGAAACCAACGGGAAATGTTATATCGGTCAAAAACAAGTTATACGTGGCCCGGCGTTTCGCTGGGTCACGTCTAGGAATCGAGATATATCGATTTGAAATTAGTAACTATCATATAGGGGAAATTGTCACCTTTGGTGATCTTTTTTTTGACATAACTCGAGAACCACTAGTCCGATTTTGATCAAACAAATTTAAAAAAATTAAAAATTACAATTCCTTTAATCTGTTAATATAACGTTTTTCTATATACTCAACAGTTTTGCCGGTAAAAATAAATGTATGAAGAAAAAAAATTATTTTTGCCTAAAAATTAAAATTATTTTTTTTTTAATTCATAAAAAATCCAAAACGGAAAAAAGTGTCACGTAAAGTCACATAACCTATGAACAAAATGAGACATACATCATGAAAATTAATGTATGCGTTTCGCTTTTATTCAAAATTAAGTAAAGGTATGAATTTCAAAAATTTGCTCGAGATATGCTCAAAATTCCTTGGAAAAAACATTGATGACTTTTTGATTTTTATGGTAGCGGTAACAAATTAAAAAACGGTCATAAATGTGCGTGGACAATTAAAAGGAAAAAAGGAAAGTGCACTTTTTTAATTATTTGGGTTTTTTCCGTTGGCTACCTGCATGATTTTTTTACACAAATTGCACCCACATTTATGAGTGGTCATGTTTTAGAACGTTTCGAAAAATTTAAAACGCACACGAATAAGGTATATAGCCACCCTTAAAAGATGCGCCAATTCATAAGTACCTCTCAGTAAAATATTGAAACTTACGTAGTATTTATAGGTGTTCATTGATCGATTTTTGTCATTCAACAAGTGTCTCCGAACGCGTAAAGTACGATTTTTTTAAAGTGACGAAAAAGTAATAAAAGCATAAAACCGAAATGAGTGCAAATTGTCCAGAAAATATCAATTTATTTTGTTACGTTTGTGGCAAAAGAGCTTTTTCAACAAATACTGCATTACTCACTGAGCAAGTGGAGCGCGCTTTTAAACTTTATTTTGATTCCGAAATAATTCGCAGCGTTTCGTGGGTCCCAGACAAAATTTGTAAAACGTGCTACAATGGTCTTAACATGTGGATCCAAGGGAAAAGCAGTTCACTTCGTTTTGGTGTACCAATGATTTGAACTGATCCAGGAGAGTACAATTCCGACAACTGTTACGCTTGCGCAAACAAAATATGTGGAGTAAATCGTAAAGGCCTTAAAGGAAGAGTTTAGATATCTGTTAAAAGTGCACAAATACCTCTACCGCATTCGGATGAAATACCAATTCCACCGCTTCCAAGTCCTGACAGAGAAACTTCTTTTTCTATTGAAACAATGGATCAATCGGATTTCACCTATAAACCAACACCAGAAGCTGGCCCATCGAACAAAATAATTCCAATATCACAAGCAAGAATGGACAAGATTGTTGCAGAATTAAACCTTTCTCAACGTGAAGCAGAAAAACTTGCCCAGCTTTTGAAAGAAGGCAACAATTTGGAGCCTAATGTAAAAGTCGCCGGATATCGAAGACGACAATTGCTATTCCAACGGTACTACACACTCAAGGAAGGGAACACATTTGTTTACTGCCACGATATAAAGGGACTGATGGAGGCGATGGCCATTAATTATGTCGCAGCTGATTGGCGAATGTTTATCGATTCTTCGAAATCAAGCCTGAAAGTCGTTTTGCTACATAAATATAATAAAAAACCAAGCATTCCCATTGGCTACAGCACAGACATGAGCGAAACATACGATTCCATGAAAATAATTTTGGATAAAGTTTGCTACACTGATCACATGTGGCGGATCAGTTGTGATCTAAAAGTCGTGGCGATGCTAAGAGGTCTCCAAGGAGGCTATACGAAAAACATGTGTTTCTTGTGTCTTTGGGATACCCGATTTAAAGGAAACCAATACGAAACGCATGACTGGCTTGCTCGAGATCCAACGGAGAAAGGACACAACTGCGTAAATGATCCACTGGTGCCAATGGAGAACGTCCTCATGCCCCCCTCTCCATATCAAACTGGGAATCGTAAAAAATTTCATCAAGGCCATTGAGAAGCAACCGAAAATTCTTGATTGTTTGAAAAATATTTTCCCACCAATCAGCGAAGCAAAATTGAAGGAAGGTGTTCTGAATGGGCCGGATATACGAAAGCTCATGAAATCAAAGGAATTTAAAGGTGCTTTAGACGGTAATGATTACTTTGCGTGGAGGGCAGTGAAGAAAGTCATACGATATTTTTTGGGAAGTACGCGAGCACACAATTACCCCGCTCTTGTGACCAAGTTTCCTCCGAGGGTAAGTCACAAAAATGAAGTTAACTGACTGATTAAAAACAATTGATTTTTTCCAGATGAAGACAGATCCTCATCCGATACAGACTCCGAACAAGTGGGCGAACCACCACGCAAGAAAGTAAAGGGCGCAAACAAACGAAAATAAGTTTTGCGTTCATCGATTTTTATAACCTATGTATCTATGTAATAACCTAATAATTACCTGTAATAATTTTTAATTTTACGTGTTAATAATAAATAATATATAATAAATATTATCCAAATTCATTGAAACATAAAATCAATATTCTTGTCAAAATGAGATACCTTCACTTAATTGTGAATAAAAGCGAAACGCGTCCATCGATTTTCATGATCTATGTCTCATTTTGCTTAAAGGTTATGTGAATTTGCGTGAAAGTAATACGACTTGCCTTTTTTCCGTTTTGGATTTTTTATGAATTTAAAAAATAAAAAAAAATTAATATTTTAGGCAAAAAATATTTTTTTTCTTCATACATTTATTTTTACCGGCAAAACTGTTGATTATATAGAAAAACGTTATATGAACAGATTAAAGGAATTGTAATTTTTAATTTTCAATTTGTTTGAGCAAAATCGGGCTAGTGGTTCTCGAGTTATGTCAAAAAAAAGACCACCAAAGGTGACAATTTCCCCCATATGATAGTTACTAACTTCAAATCGATATATCTCGATTCCTAGACGTGACCCAGCGAAACGCCGGGACACGTATAACTTCTTTTTTACCGATATAACTTTCCCCGGTAGTTTGAACCCTTAACGATCACTGACCCCTACCATTTGTCTCACAGTGTTATCACATCGCGTTTTACGAACAAATATGGCACGTTGCAGAAACCGCTACTTGGGACTTACACAATTTGGGATTTTGACAACTCTCAAGTAAAAGTAAACAACGCCTCAGAAACTTTAGATGCACTAAAATTTGCTAATACTTTTACAAAAATCGCCGTTTTTTAACATTTTCGCTATTAATTTCTTTTGTAAATCATATAGTTTGCATTTCAAAAATTGATTATTGATTAAATTTACTATTTTACAGTTTATTTTATCCTCCCATTCGGCTTTGTTTACTTTTACTTGAGCAATTTTATCGCCGCCGGGAATACGGAATCTTGTATTATATCATTATTGTTACCATATTGTGTTTAGTATTGGACAATTAAGGAAATTATGTCGAGCAAAAATGAAACTACTCAAAAACGCGAATATGTGGTAGATTTCATAGCTTAAGTGGTAGATGCTCAAAAAAGTGGCAGATCTACCACAATGTGGTAGAAGTCCGATCACTGATAACGGCGTCGAGCGTTGGTCTTGACATATATAGAATTAATGCGTTAGAGAGCTAAATATACAAGCTAAAATTTTTTTGTTAATTAACGATGCATTTTACTAATCAGCCTAATCGTGAGTTTCGCCAGAATTTTTTTTCACCCACCCGTAGTGAATACACGGAAACGAAAAGTGAAAAGGTGACTCGGTTCGAGAAAATGAAACTCATGTTAAGGCTGAATATGTCGGAAACTAAAGCAGATATTTAAAAACAGATGACGCTAATTGAAAGATCTTGATTAGTTTAGTACGACAGCATTACTAACGTAATTTGTACCAAATTACCGAAAACATTTTAGTCAACTACTCGGAAACTAAAGAAGATATCCAAAAAACTGTTAACAAAAAATCGAAATATCTTATTTTAAAATATATAACTGCATCTTTAATTGAAAACTGTCAAAATGACGCTTACGGAAATTTTCCATTCAAGAGACGATATTTTCGAGCCTGTATGTAAATTTTCGGCAAAAGTTAAGAATTATATTCATATGCTGAGAAGATATTTTCGCAGATTCACAATTTATTTAAAGTATATCATCAGCCCTGTTTCCAATTCCATGTATGTAAATCGTTCCCATAATTTAATTTGTGCATTCAATATATTTCACAATTAACTTAAATACTAAATTAAAAATATTTGAGCAACGACTTCGACACCCCAGTAAAACTGGGGAGCATCGTACGATTGCTCGGTGAGTACTCCCTTGGGAGCATACGAATAATCCCCATTGCTCCCTATGCTTCTGTGTATAAGCATGTAATTTTGTATACTCCCTTTAACATTGTATGTCCAAGGAGGGGGAGTAAGCCCTTTTACCTCCTAAATGAGCGATCGGGGAGCACACACAGAAATATCATCCCACAAACCTCCTAAGGGAGCAATACGGGAGTACTCCCATAAAATCCTCCCCTATCCATCCCAAAAAGACAACAAGGGAGTGCACATAGAAAAACATCCCACATTCCTCCCGACCGATAAATAAGCGAGTGCTCCCATGAGAAGCATCCCGAAAGCCTCCTGTACGAGTAATAAAATAGCTCTTCATTGCCTCACATATTAGCTAAAAGATTTTGCTATTTACGCAATCGATTTATTTAATTTTTTAATCTCATGCATGTATACAATATTAAAAGATCTTAACAGATAAGTACGAGATCAGACAAAACATACATAAATAATACTTATTACATTACTCAGTGGTTAATGCTTCTG
>NW_023459154.1:42530-44249 GCF_013731165.1 Rhagoletis pomonella | reverse complement strand
TGGGCGTAGCCACGCCTACTTATGGTTACATGCGTATATCTTGGTAACCGCTGCACCAATTTCTTCCAAACTTGGCACAGTTGTTGGTCCTGCTACAACATACCAAATGACCGAAAATTTTTAAAATCGGACAATAACCACGCCCACATCCCATATAACGGTAATTTAGAAAAATACGAAATCCTCGATAAATCAGTAAATATTAAAGCTAATTTATTCAAAATTGATGGTTGCAACAATTTTTTACCAAGAAATGCGCTTGTGATACAATTTTGGAAAATGGGCGTGGCACCGCCCACTTATGATCACATATATGTATCTCGCTAACCGTTCTAGCAATTTGCACCAAACTCGGTATGGTTATTGTGCTTGCCACATAAAAGCAAAGCGTTGAAAATTATTGAAATCGGACTAAATTACGACCGCTTTTCATATAACGGTATATTTCAGTAATGCTTGAAACTTCAATATTTCGAAATTTAAGGCCGCTAATTTACTTAAAATTTATACACCCCGGCTTATCGTGTAGCGATAGCTTTCGGAAAGGTGAAAATACGTGCGCCGGGTATTTAATGTTCGGCTCCGCCCGAACTTAGACTTTCTTACTTGTTTATATTGTGCTAAGCAAGAAATATTTAGGAACATACAATTTCATTTCGTTTTTTACTAAAATACACTTTTGAACTCAATGCGTAAGAACTTATATGCTAGGCATGTATGTACATACATATAGTGGTCCACGAAATAAAAGAATTGCGATATTTCGACTGGTTTTGGCATTTGTTTATTTAATGCTTATTATTATTTTTTTACAAAAGTCTAGCTGGTATACACAAACACCATATAAATTCATATTTCAAACTTTGTACAAAAATTAGAAAAATTCTGCTTATTTTCACCAAAATTTCAAACTTTTTGATCAGAATTTTTGTCTGGTTTGTAAACCATTTAATTCTAGTATACTAAAGTGCAAGTTTCAAGCTGCTATCAAATAAGGTTAATTTTTGTAATTTTTTTTGCTGGCAGTGTCCTCCATATAAAAGAAAATTGTCGAACATACTTTTGTATGGAAAAATGGTGAAACACCTTCAACCAAAAAATAATACTTTTTGTGAGCTGTCTGCAAATGTTGTTTGATGTTGGCTGTTGTCTGAATATGTGAAAAGAAATTCCAAGGAATCGGCGAAAAAAGGCCGATGCCGATGCTCAATTTTGTGCCGATACTAGCCGATGCCGATGCCGATTAATTGGTCGGACTCTAATGTAAAATAATACTATATATAATTACCCACAAGTCAAAGCGGAAGATAAATACAGGTACTCAAGCAATTAACGGAGCAGTTTCCGACTTCCCCCTTATGTCGTGAATTTATTAAACAGTTCAATCCCCATGAACTTCCACAAATTCTCCAACCCGGAGCCTGAAAAATACAAGATAACGTAATAGCTCAACAAACTATATTTGGTTGGGTGATAAGCGGTTCCGCCGCAAAACTATGAAAGTAAAGAGCAAAAAATAAGACCCCGCGCATTCAATGCCATAAGCTCTAACCCATGAGCACACTATATAACTCAAACCAAAGGGCAATAAATAAGACCCATGAGCACACTGCGAAAATAGACAAATATTTTCAATATTTTTATTGAGCTTTATACCACGATTGTTTATTAGGGAAAATTGAAAAAGCAACAAAGTCTAAGCGGTAGAAGTATAGCAGC
>NW_023459154.1:38175-42520 GCF_013731165.1 Rhagoletis pomonella | reverse complement strand
GGAAAATTGAAAAAGCAACAAAGTCTAAGCGGTAGAAGTATAGCAGCCCTACTTTCCTAGGACATCGCCGTTGGGGGAAAAATGCATTTTCGAATGTGAAAAGGGCTGTTTACTGATTATTTTTTCGATTACTATACATTACATTTTCCCACTGGGTTAGTTCAGCTTACCCAGTAAGCGCCTAAATTAGGGCTGGCAGACGTTCTGGTTTTCCACGATTTATTCTGATTTAGACAAATTGTCCACACTTAAATTGTCCTGGTTTTTTAATGAAGGTCAATGTAGATACTTCTCTAATTTTTAATAGATTTTGCTATGAAAAAAAGGTTAAGCTGTCTGTCAAATTCATTAGGGAACGTTTTTCTAACATGTTGAATATCTGGTCGGTTTTACTTCTTTCCGTTTACTTTATTTAGTTCAAATCTCAATTTTTTTCAGGCAAATGCCAAAAAAGTCCAAGGTTCTGATCAGGTACACGGCTGAGGGGTCATACATATGTAAGTACATACTACCAATAAGGTAATTTCAGGAGGATTTTTTGTATGGAATGGCACAAATTGAAGGGCTACTCAAAAAGAGATTTCAGAAGGGCTTTTGTAGGACGCCTTTGAAGAAGTTCTTTTAGAGTTTTTCTTAATTCATAAAAATCATACTTATTTAAGGAAATAGTTTTATTTAGACTTAAAATTCCTATTGAATCTTATTTGTAATGCTAAGTAATATAAACATTTACTTAAGTACATTCGCGTAAATTTTAAATAGGAAACACCTTTCTAGGAAGCATTCAGGGAAGCACTTTTTTCAGTCCTTGTTGGGCAAGCCTTTTAGAATGGCTTTACATAAGACAGTTTACCTAAATTATCTTCACGTTATGCATATACCAAATGTCAAAAATTGTCATGGAGCGCGTTGTAGGATATGCGGACATTTGCTAATGGTGGTACGTCACCGTCACGAGAAATTTGGTCTTTTATGATTAAAAAAACAGAACTTGAGCGTTTCATCACCATCAGTTATTCAACTCTACGGATTGAGCCACAAAACTACATTGCTTATAATAGCAGAACCAAAGCAACTGTACTTATAAGGAATATATTGGCACCATACTCACTTGTATCTTCGTTTTTGATTTGGATGATTAGTGTCCTGGTCGATGGGTTCAGGATTATGGCAGCCCTAGCCTAAATATACATACGCACAAACATACGTATATACTCAAGAATGATAGAATACAAGATTGCGCCTATGAGAGAGAACTTTTGAGCGTAATTTTTGCGTGACGTTATCTTGGTGCAATTGCGAGAGAGAAATGCCAAAACGCATAGAAAAATATGTAAACAATGCAGAGAAATTTATAAATATTAATATATGGGCCAATTTTGCAGAAATCAATAAATATACAAAGATTGATTAATTATTTAGGAACACGTAGCAATAATTTTAGACATGTAGTCCTTTAGGTAAGTACGATTTTTAGCACATGAAAAAATGGTTGTATTAACAGTGTTTGCAATTTCATGCAGACCAAAAGGAAGGTGTGCAGCAAAGTGAATTTTTGGACTCGCCCCAAAGCAAACATTGTAAAAAGTCATGCGGAGTGCATACTTATATTTGTGGACGGTAGCCAACCACCATAAACTCCACAGCTTTGGTTTGACGACTTTTGTACCATTTCCGAGAGGATGCATGAGTGTGGCTTCTTTGGAAACATATATTCTATGTAAGTAAAACATAATTTAAGCTGAACTCTTAAATGTATAATAATTTGGGCACTGTTTTGTATTCGGTACGTAACAGCGCGGTAAGATGCCGCTTGAATTAAAGCCTGGCGGCCTTATCCACTGGTGCATTACCTCATACCAGCACTAAAAAGAATCAGGTACTAACAAAAATAAGTAGGTAGTAAAGTTCATGTATCTATTTACGGTAGAAACTGCTTTTGTATGTATGCCATTGCCAGCAAACTAAACGAGCAACTGTCTACATTCACCATGGCAATATATCTACTACAATTCACCAAGGAAAGGCCAACATAGTTCCATGGAGAAGCTCACAGGTCACACACATAGCACAAAGCTCGATTTGGTGTTTAATGCATCTCCTCGCCCGCAGAACTGCTTCCACTTTTTCACGAGGTTTGCGTCCGTAGGAAACGAAAAAAAACTTATATCGCACGCTTTCCTTTTTTTTTCCTGACATATATCTGCAACTCCCGCCATGTGATACACAGATTTTCCACGGTGGTTATGAAGAATGGCAATCTTTCCGATATACATAAACCACTCCCAATTGTCATCCGCTCAAAAATTATACCATATCCGGTATAAAACAAAAGGGCAAGCCGGCCAAAACGTCAAGTAATTTCCTCTTAGTGACGAGAATTTTGATCTGGCATGGCATGCATTAAGCGAACGTTATGACAATAAACGCATATTAGTGGATAACTAAATCCAAATTTTAATGAATCTTCCAAGTGTTCACGAAGAAGATTAGTAATCCCCAAAGCAAAATAAAATCATGTCTATCCATTTTAAATGCTTAAAAGGTTTTGACAGACAGCTGGGACCCCATCCTAATACACATTTGCGTAGCCAAATTGCCCATAGATACCCGATTACTATGGGAGCAATCATTTCCCACAAGAAGAGATCTTCCCTTATGGTCTTAAATGGACGAATTTCTAACGTCCAGATTTCAAGTACTACAAAGGGTAGAAATGAAATTTATAAGACGTGTACCCAGAAGTTCTAATCTCTCAAAATCCAACCGTAAAATCAATGTTATTCAAACAAATTCTAAAACGGTGTTTTCCTGTTATTTATGCGACAAAAGCGCATACAATTTGTTAAAACGCATAAATTATGTCCCAACTGCCTTGCTTTCAATCATAGTTTGGCAGAATGCAAGTCACAATTCGCATGCATGTATTGTCAGGAAAGACATAACTGCATTTACACTCATCCAGAAGCCATTCCAAAAAAAACAACATACAAGAAAATAATAATAAATCGATCACCCCCGATCGACAAATAAATAAAAGCTGTGGCCATACCCAAAGCACCACAGCCCCTTAACATAAAGAGCAAGTGATCCCCTATGATCACCACCCAACCAATACGTAAACTCAAAAAGTAATAGCGCAACACAGCACAGCGCACGCGATCACCAAAGATTGCCCCCAAGAGTTAACAAGCTACAAGCCGGATAAGTAACCCACCTGCTCAAACACCGCGCATGTTAACTCGTTCCAAAGTGCCAAAGAAAATGAAGTTCTCCTCCCAACTGACAATAGAGAATCGAGGAGAACAGTTTCAACTCAGAGCACTGCTTGACTAAGGCTCCCAAAAAACCTTTATTTCGCCAGCAGCTCAGGTTGAAGCTCCCAACCGAACACTCACAGTTGGAAGTATTTACAATTGGTGGATGTATTGATTAAAAAAAAACACTAAAAACGTATGTAAACTAAAGTCCGACCGACCGAAATCAATGTATTAATTCAGAAAATCAGTTAATTTAACGGAGTTAACAATACAAAAGAAAACAAATAATTTAATTAATTGGCTTGTTAGACAACATTACATACACATGTATGCACATACATATGTATATGTAAATATATATGTACATATGTATGTAACATTTATGTACATCACATAAAATACTTTTTATACCCGAGCGCACTTGTGCACAAGGGTATTATAACTTTGTTCACATAACGGTTGTTTGTAACAGGCAAAACGAATCGAGATAGATATAGACAAATGTATACATAAATGATCAGAATGAAAAGAGAAATCGATTAAGCGGTGACTGTCTGTCCGTCCGTCCGTTCGTCCGTCCGTCCGTCCGTCTGTGCACACGATAACTCGAGTAAAAATTGAGATATCTTAACGAAACTTGGTACGTGGACTTCTTTTGGGCATGGGACGGATGGTATTGAAAATGGGCGAAATCGGACAATAACCACGCCTACCTCCCATATAACGGTAATTTTCAGAAATACGAAAAGTGCGATATTTTAGTAACTACTGAAGATAATTCACTCAAAATTGATATTTACAATGAGTTTTAGACGAAAAATAAGAATATTAATAAATTTTGGCAAATGGGCGTAGCCACGCCTACTTATGGTTACATGCGTATATCTTGGTAACCGCTGCACCAATTTCTTCCAAACTTGGCACAGTTGTTGGTCCTGCTACAACATACCAAATGACCGAAAATTTTTAAAATCGGACAATAACCACGCCCACATCCCATATAACGGTAATTTAGAAAAATACGAAATCCTCGATAAATCAGTAAATATTAAAGCTAATTTATTCAAAATTGATGGTTGCAACAA
>NW_023459154.1:36956-38075 GCF_013731165.1 Rhagoletis pomonella | reverse complement strand
ATTATACTTAAGCTACTTATAAGCTAAGTTGTGAAACTCAAATGTTTACCGAATTAAATTGCTCATTATTAAAAAACCTACACATCGTTTCCAGTTTATTTAAGGGCCAGTTGCTCAAAGCCTGATTAACACTAATCACTGGTTAACATCTTTATCGACGTTTTCGACTCCATGCATATAACACGGTGTCGGTAACGTCGATAACGATGTCTAACCGGGGATTAGTGTCAACCAGGCTTTGAGCAACCGGCCCTAAGATTGGATTGCTTGAACCCACATATTTGGGAGCTCAACGGGGATAAGTGGTTGATAAAACTATAAATAGGAAACAACATACATAAACTAGGAAACACCATACTGCCTCCTGAACTCATGGAACTTTCAAATCCCGTTCAATTGTTCTTTTACTTATTCCCGCAGGAAATTTTTGAGAAAATAAGGGATGAAACGAATATTTACAAACGTCAAACGGATTGTAGTGTATCAGAAATGCATATCTACATAACAAAGTTCCACACGCGCCAAAAGTGCATTAAACTTATTTTGTAGCTAATGCAAACAAATTGTGGTTCACACGAAATATTATTGAATGCTTGATTTCTGCTTACACTGCATTCTCCCATAAGCATATTTTGCTAAGCTAAGCCAATGTGCATATGTATGTGCATAAGTGTTTGGCTGCACATACATGTGTTTGTAAGACTAGTATGTAAGAAGTATAATAAATATTTATTTTAGTAAATAAGAAAACATAGAATTAAATAAGTTTAAATTTGTATAAATTAGGAATGAAATAATTAATAAAGAGGAATATTCGATAAGCGCTCGACTGCGCCACAACACATTTCTTGTCGTTTATTACATGGCGCTCCTGCCAGATCTAGCGGCAACTTGCCTTTTATAGTGGCAAGCTGCCTTTAAGCGGCAAATGATCCTGCCAGATCTAGCGGCAACATGCCTTTTAAAGTGGCAAGCTGCCTTTAAGCGCAAAATATCCTGCCAAATCTAGCGGCAATTTGCCTTTTAAAGTGGCAAGCTGCCTTCGCACTGACACAACCCCGTTAGCAGCTGACGTAGCTGTTAACATAAAAAAGCTACACAACCTCGACAACCGGGCAA
>NW_023459154.1:16905-36856 GCF_013731165.1 Rhagoletis pomonella | reverse complement strand
TGATGGTTCCTTAATATATTTTAACTACATTGCATTTGAGTATGGAGGGGCAACTATCTGGAAGTATTTTACATAAAAAATTTACTAATTATTGCCCGGTTTGTAGTTGCAGTTAAAGAAAACACATGAAAAGGCAAGATTTTTTTTTAATTCGAAAAAATGTAAATATTTCAAAAACGGTGACACTTTTACCTGAAAATTTTTCGTTTATCAGGGAGCTCACCCCCCACCTACCTTCCCCTAAAGTTTGGCACGTTACTTCTGGGACACCCTGTATATATTCTCCTCTATAGGGCCCTTTGTATTTACTATCTAATTTATGACCTGTTTCGTCTTTAACTAGTACTAAATCTCCTATATTTATTTCCTTACTTAGAGTACTTCTATCATAATTAATTTTTTGTCTTTCCTTAGCTTCTTGCACTAATCTTTTAGCTCTTTGCTGTGCTATTTGTAACCTTTATTTTATTTATTTGTCGTAGGCCTCATAATTGTATACTGGGCTAACTATGTTTTCTTGTAAGAATTCGTAAGTCAGAGGTGTTTTTCCAAAAACTAGTTCGAAAGGACAGTAACCATGGACTGAGGAAGGTGTTGTATTGTAACAATACGAAAAGTATCTAAGGAATTCATCCCAATCGTCCTTGTTAATGGATATGTAGGAACGCACATATTAATTGAATGTTCTATGACTACGTTCAACGGGCCTAAAGTTTGATGATGGTAAGGTGTTGAGGTTTTATGCTCGATTTTTAAAAGTTTTCATAATTCTTGAAATAAATTATTTTTATATTCGGTTCCCATATCTGTTATGATTGTTTTCATACATCCTTATATTAGAATGAAGTTTTCGAATATTGCTTTAGCAACTGTTTTTGCGTGTTTGCTTTTTATTGGGATTGCAATTAAATATTTAGTCAGATCTCATACAATGGTGACTGCATATTCGTTTCCGTTTAAGGATTTTGGAAATGGTCCAACTGTATCGATCTGTACTGTATCAAAAGCTTTTGGAGGTGTCGTCGTTATTATCATTGGTTCTTTCAGGTGTGTATTGATTTATTTTTCTTACAGTTAATGCATTTCTTGACATATTTTTTAATATAAGTTTTCATATTTTTCCAGTAATATTTTTGTCTTATTTTGTGGTCGTACGATGGCCACCATTAACACGTTCATCGTTTTATTTGCGAAGAATCTTTTTAATTTTTCCAATATTTGTCACATGCATAACCTCCGGAGTTAATGCAATAGTTAAGTTTTTCAGAACTTGGGTACCTATTTTTTTATATTTATCTACTCGAGTATAATTAAACAATTTGTTTCCTAAGAAGAACTGTATTTTTGCAAGTCCTAAATTACGGGTTCTTTCATAAGCCTGGTATTGAATTGTCCTAAGTAAATTTTCGCCTCAACAATTAGGTTGCTTGTATCTATTTCGCTACAAATTTACTTTCCTTTTTTGAAACATAATTTCGGAGGATCAAAAACGAGCTCGACATGTCTTTTAACTTCATATTTATTAAGCGCTTCATATATTACAGGGTTCTCATTTTGACTTTTCTTTTCTTCTTTGTTAATGTTACTACTGGTTGTTTGCTTAGTTTCCGATCTTGTCGTAACTTTCATTATTTTGCATGCTTCTACTGTCATTTCCTTAAAGTTTTTAATATCTATGCGCGATAGTGCGTCTGCTATATAATTTTCTTTTCCAGCTATATACTCCACCTCAAAGTCATATTCTTCCAAATCTAATCTAACTCTAGTTAATTTGGAGGAAGAGCTTTTCATTGAAAAAAGGTAAGTTAAAGGTCGATGGTCAGTTTTAATTAAAAAACTTTCTGCCATAAACGTATGGTCTAAAATAAGTAATGGCCCAGTGAATTGCTGCCAATTCCTTTTCAATTGTTGCTTTATTAATTTCACCTTTTGTGAATGATCTTGACGCGTAGGCAATTGGTAATTGTTTGCCTTCAAATTCCGATTCATATTCATAGCCGCTGGCGTCTGTTGTGATACAAAATTCTTTACAAAAGTCCGGATATTGTAGGATATTTGGACTAATTAATGATTTTTTTTTTCAAATAAATAAAAGCTCTTTGACATTCTTCTGTCCAATTGAAGGAAACATTCTTTTTACAAAGTCTTGTTAAAATTCTAGAGTATTCTGGTACAAATCTTCGGTAATAGTTACAGAATGCAACAAATCGTTTGACTTCGTCAGCAGATTTGGGAGTTGGGTAGTTTTGAATAATTTCGAATTTATTTGGACCTGGTAAAATTCCTTTGCTTGTGCATTTATGTCCAAGATAAGTAACTTCTTGACTAAAAAATAAACATTTATCAGGATGTAACTTCAAATTATATTTTCTGCAAGTTGAAAATACATCCCGCAGATTTTTCATCATATGCTTTTCGGAGCATCCTAATACTACCCAATCATCCATATATAAAAATCCTTGTGAGGGTTTAAGTCCTGCGAATGCTAAAGTCATCATTCTTTGGAAGGAATTGGGTGCTACTTTCAAGCCATAGGGTAATCTTTTGAAACGATAAATGTCATCGTCTGCTGTAAACGATGTAACATCTCTAGAATCCGGGTCCAATTCAATTTGGTGAAAACCGGACCTAACTGATCTAGGATATCATCAATTCTTGGGAGTGTGAATTTATCTGCAGTTAATTTTTTATTTACTGCTCTGTAATCAATTACTAATCTCCATCTTTTATCTTTTTTACCTGGTAGTGATTTTTTAGGTACTAATAGGATGGGGCTATTGTATTCTGACATAGATGGTTCTATTATGTCATCTTGAATTAGTTTATTTACTTGTTTCTTTATTTCTTCCTCATGAGCCTGTGATAATCTGTATTTTTTTACATAAACTGGTTTTTCATCTTTCATATGTAGTTTTGTTTATAAAAATTGTTGGCAGTAATAATTTATGTTTCCAATGCAAATATGTCTATGTATTCTACGCACAATGAATTTAATTGTTGGCTAGCAAATTGTGGAAAGTGCTTATTTAGTCTCTCTAATTTTTCTTGATAGTTGGTCTATTTGTCATTTGAATTATTATATTTTCTGGGAAGTCGTAAGGTCTCAATATTAATCGATCTTCATCTTTTCGATAATCTAAAATGTAATTATATTTCTTTATAAAGTTTAACCCTAGAATTCCATCGCATGGAATTGGAAAATTGTCCTCTACTATGTGAAATTTGTGTCTAATTAAGATATCATCTCCTTTTAAATCTGCTTTGACTGTACCTAGAGTGCTTGTTATTCCTTGGCCAATGCCCTTCAAATCTGTTATTTGTGAATTATTAATTGTAATATTATTTTTATAATTGATATGTCTGCTCCTGTGTCTATCAAGAGAGTTGAAATTGAATTATTTAAAGAAGTTTTGGAAGATATGTAGCTATATAGGTGTAGGTTAAGTACACGCACTTTTTTGATATCTACTGTTGAAGTGGAGTTTGCTGGTTTTCCTGCTGGTTGCAATTATGAACATTGTGAGTATCATTGCGACTAGTTCGCAATTGATTATTAAAATTTCTATTCCTGTTTTGAAAGTGGTTATTTTGTCTTGAATTATTGTTGTATCGGGGCGGTATCCTGAATCTATTACCTTGATAACCTCTATAGCCGTTACCTTGGTAACCTTTACTGAAGCTACCACGGTAGTAGCCTTGCTGGCGTATGTGCAAAACTGAGTTTGGGCTACCCGTTGTTTCAGTACAGCTGTTTGTAAATTTTGGTATAGCCTCGTTCATGGATGTGAACGTTCCTGCTTGCATTATTATTTTTACCCTGTTGTTAGAGCAATTCTTGCACATGGCTTTTTCAGCTGATTGTGTAGCATATCTGGTTGCTAATACTGGGGTTAATCCGTCAGATATGTATGCTCTTTCTAATGATTTTGTAAGTTTCTCTATTTCAGTAGTATACTAGTTGGCAGTTTTACTACGTTGTTGTATGTTCAGTAGTTTTGCTGTCAAAACCTCCAATGACTCACCTTTAATAGTCGATTTTAATTTTTGCTTTATCTCTCGGATTGAAGTTTCATTGCCTATAAAGTTTCTTGCTGTACCTTTCAGCTTGGTTTTTATCATTGAAATTGCTATGGCTTCATGACTATCCTTGATTTGTTCCAGGATATCAAGAGCATCTAAAAAACTATGTATGTTCTCTTGCTTACCGTCAAATTCAGGTAGGATTGACGAAGCTGTCTTAATAAATTTACTGTTGTCTGTGCCATTTTGACATTTGTTGTTTGGGAATTTAGTATCTGACACTCGACTCCTTTTTGTTCTTCGTCTAGGTCGGAGGGGGATTCCAAAAAGTAAAAGCTCAAACAGTCAACGACGTAACGTAGACGTATGTTGACGCAGACACGATCTACCTTATGGGATTCGCGTGTTAACGAAAACTCACCACCACATGGCATGACGTTGCCATTGCTTCTCTCTCTCTCTATCAACAGTAAATTTTATATGCTGCTACGTACGTCAACCTACGTTTACGCTACGTCGTTGACTAACTGCGCTTTAAGTGCTAAAGTCTATTTGTATATTTTGTTCGATTGTAGTTGGTACTGTCTCCTCTATGTTATACCTTGCTAGTGAGGATACCAATTTGTCCCTAACACTAGAAAATATTTGGTATGCCTCTATTTGGTGACTGCTAGTTAGTTGGCTATTTACACTACGTAGTGCCGAACCTAATCTATTTAATGAATCTAATACTAGTGTGAGATGTTTCCCTACTGTTTTTGCTTTTAACTTTATATTCTTGTTTATGCACTTGTAAGATTTTTCCGCTGTAGTTTTTCTTCTACGAGTGTCTTAAAAATTTCTTCCCATTTGCTCATTGAGGAAGGGAGGTTAAGAGAAAGAGTAAAAAAATTAAATTTTGTTTAACGGCTCATGTACCTCTTTTTCAAAAATTTATTATGTGCAGAGTAAATCTTTAAAAATAAGCTTATGCAGCTTGCAATACTAATAATCAAAAGCATTGCCTTGATTGTATTTAATGCTTCGCAATGATCTATTATTTCAATGGAGTTTACTACATTAGCATTAGGCTTATCTATTTTTGATGTTTGTCCACCCATTTTATAAAAATAAATATATAATACTAAATAATTTAGGTATAAATTGTTAGTAATAAACGGCAAAAATCTTGCCACTCAATAGGCAGCCATTAGGTTGCCAAAATACTGGGTGGCGCCGAATGAGCTATATGGTTTGAATTCTTTATAACATTTTTTTTTTACTCTATGCCAACGGGATCCAACCTGGAAATGACCTGCCAGCAGCGTTGCTTTTGCTGAAAAATCGTCATTTTACCTTGAAAATATCGTAATTTCGGTAAAAGAAAAACCTAAAATTTTTGGTTATAATACTGGGTGGCGCCGAATGAGCTATATGGTTTGAATTCTTTTTAACAGGTTTCTTTGGGGATATTTGAAAGAAAGAGTGTAAGTTAACAAACCAGGAACCATTCTCCAACTCCAAACCAACATTCGAAATGAAATCATGGCCATTACATCCGAAATTCTGCGAAAAGTTATGGAAAATATGCTAAAAAGAGCACGTATGTGCGAAGTAGAAAATGAACATCACTTACAGGATATCATTTTTCAAAGCTAATTGCAAAAAATTAACCAATAATATACTGTATTTAAAAAAAAAATAATAATCGCATAAATAAAAAAGTTATAAACCATTTAAACCATATAGCTCATTCGGCGCCACCCTGTATTTTGTTAGTGTTTATTTAAATATTAAATAATTTAAATAACGGCAAGAATCTTTCAATTCTTGTCAATCAATAGGCAGCCGTTAGGTTGCCAAAATATTAATAATTATTATTTTGATATTAAATTAACGACGCCTTTTTCTCCTTTTCCCGTCTGGATTTCTTGCTTGGCTAAACAGCCTATATAGAGTCATCGTCCTGGTTGCTTTTTACCTGAAGTTTACCTCTGATTAGCACGTTCAGCGTCATGCAGTTTTTTTGCTGAGGCAAACCGGTGATGAAAATAGCAACCTCCTGTTCGCCGAAATGAGGTTGCTGCTTGGCAATGGACACCAACTTGTTCATTTTGAGGTCGAAACGTTGCCCGGTTGGCGAGGTTGTGTAGCTTTTTTATGTTAACAGCTACGTCAGCTACTAACGGTGTTCTGCCAGTACGAAGGCAGCTTGCCACTATAAAAGGCAAGTTGCCGCTAGATCTGGCAGAACCGCCATGTAATAAACGACAAGAAATGTGTTGTGGCGCAGTCGAGCGCTTATCGAATACTGCTCTTTATTAATTATTTATTTCCTAATTTATACAAATTTAAACTTATTTAATTCTATGTTTTCTTATTTACAATAATACATATTTATTATAATTCTAACATACTAGTCTTACAAACACATGTATGTGCAGCCAAACACTTATGCACATACATATGCACATTGTGTAAGCAAAAATCAAGCATTCAATAATATTTCGTGTGAACCACAATTTGTTTGCATTAGCGACAAAATATGTTTAACGCACTTTTGGCGCGTGTGGAACTTTGTTATGTAGATATGCATTTCTGATACACTACAATATATTAGAATGCTGATTACATATTAAACAGTAATAGAATGTAGAACTCATAAGAAATATATTACATTATTTATCACGCATATAATGCATTACTACTTTTCCCACTGGGAAGTTGATATTTGGTATTTGTGACAATAGAGCTATGTATGTATGTATGTCGGTATGTATGTATATTTGTATTTGCTCACGTATTAGGCTCTTTCCCGTACGCAACGCGGGATCCCGCGGGTGCCCAAAATCATTCCCGTACTCGACAAAATGGGTAATATAGAGCGAAAATTGGAACGTATTGGATCGTAAGTGTCTTCTTCTTCCTGCCCAAAATAGCTCGGTCTTTTTCTCCGGGTAAAAATGGATAAAGCGTCAAAGTGTATATCAGCTGTTTTGTGTTTACATGTTGCCTGTTTCTAGTGATGTGCTGAGTCAATACTTTTAAGTATTGATCGATATTCGGTACCGAAACATTTAGGTTTCGAATAAAAGCGCACATAGTCCAAAAATATGGAAATAACGGTTCGCCTATAAAAACTCGAATGTAGGAGCCAATAGAGCTTTTAATACGGATTCAAATGAAAGACGTATATCTGTCGGTTCGAGGCCATAATGCAGAGAAACTCTTACTTGTTTGAAACATTTTTGTTCCAGCTGAATCTGACGATATCATTTTTGTAGGCCTGGGGCAGATTCTGTAACCAGTTAGCGACAATTTTCGAATCGGCATCGGTTTTGTCGACGTATGATATGAAATATTTTTACGTCAACAAGTGCGATATCGATCCGAAACTTGTCGCTAACTGGTTACAGAATCTCCCCCCTGAAAGGCTTCTTCATCCGTAAAAGAATTTTTCTTGAACCTTGGATCAACTAAGACTAAAACTGATAAAATAATATTTCTCTGTTGCGATAACTTCAAGTGTTTTAGCCGATATCATATAAATTAGTAATTAAAGTTTTTTCAAAACTTGAAATGCATATAATGGCGAAGGTTTAATGTCAAGGATCGGTATCGGCAACCGAAAAGGAAGTACTGGTTACCGAAATCTTTTTTAAGTATTGGGTACCGAGTATTGGGTACCGAAAATTCAGCACATCACGTACCCGTAGTTCTGGATTATGTTCCATTTTTGAGAGCAAACTTTTCGCTTATTCTCTAATTACCGGATCCGGTCCGGATTGTTAGGGAAAGAACCTATTGTTGGTGCTAAGTACAGATGGTGCTGCGGCCCTGGTTGCTGTTAGCCTACTTTGCCTTATTTTGTTGTTAGTCTGCTATCTTTTTCTCGTTATTGTGGTGTTGAATGTTTTTTTTTAAGTTGATTTTCCGTTATTTTTATCGCTATTCTTAGTTTGTTTTCTATTGTTTTGTGATATTTTTCATTTTTGTTGGTACTTGTATTTCTTTTCACCAATTTTATTTTATTTTTCAGTTTTTCGTAGTTTTTTGTTCACCGTCTTCACTTAATGTTTTATAGTTATTTGTTAAAACTTTAAAGTTATTTTATGTTTGCTTTTAAGCCGTATTTTTTGTGGATTTGTTTATAATCACTTTCGTCTTTGTACTAAATGTTCACTTATATAGTTTTTTGTTGTTGTGTCCATATGCCCATAGGTGCCTTTCGTTATGGCGAAGAAGGACTATAGCAACGCGAGAAGATTCTTCGCGTTCCTTTTAAATAAAACCACTCGCGATTTACATTTAAAACGTTATAAATGTTTTATTTTAAATAAATTTAGTTATTTGTTTGTACATACATATATGTACTTAAAAATGTGGCGGCCGTTTTCCCGTGTGCGCGCTTAGGCGGTTGTTACCAGTGTTGCCAAGTTTTGAATTAGAAAAAGCACCAAATTTTTATTGGAGTATTTAATTGAATTTGTAGGCATGAAAAATTGTATTGCAGGGATACCGATTCAAATTAATAAAAATCAATTCATTCTGTTTTCTATAAGTTCAAATATTTTCGTTCAAGCGACATTTAGATTCTTTTTCTTATTTTCTAATTTGCAGCTGTGTCCAGCGTTGCCGTCTCGTTAGATGTAAGCAAAATTGATACATTTTTCCTGACTGTTTAAATGTAAAAATTTTCTTCGTTTTGCTTAATTTTTTCTACAATTGCTATCAAAGGAAAGAAACGAAAAGTTTCATGAACTATGTGGTAGTTTAAATCTACATTGCAGACTTCTGTGAGTTAAAGGAACATAAAGAACTTTTCTTTCCGACGGCGCGATTTTAATTTTTAATGGGCCGTAGGCATAAAAAATAAGCAATTGCTTTTTCTTAAAATTTCATAAATTTTATTTAAATTAGTTTGAACAAATAGAGTAAAAGGTATGAAATTTTAATAAAAAGAATTTGCTTAGGTTTTATGCATACGGCCCAATATGTTTCATAGTGGGAAAAAATACTTTTGTGTCAAAAAAACTGTCAAAAGCTTATCAAATCCCACCCGATTTTGACTATTTTCTTATTGATTCTTTTTTCAAATGGTTCGTTAGATATTAGTTCTACTGTAAGGAGATGCTGCTGTTTTTTTGTTTTTTTAATAGTCGTAAAAAATATAACAAATTCAGCCCAAACTAAAGGTCTAAAGAGCGATTCCTGGTCCCAGCGATGACGAATTACCGAGTGTAATTTTGACATGATTGAAAGTGCTGCCACATATTTTGTTGGTAAACATATGCTCTCTCCCTTATGATTGTCACTGTGACATGCTTTTGTTTCGATTATTATTAAGTGTCTTACACAAATCAATTCAAGTCCGCTTCTTCTTGGCGAAGTTAGCCTTAATGTTCCCTCCCGGGTATCAAGACACTTTTGCCCCCTGTTTCTGAAAGCTTGTAAAACTAATTTTGAATTGCACGACCCACTCCGTTTCTTATGCCAGGATTTTAACTCTCATTCCAGCACGTTTGATATATCAGATTCGCTTTTCAGCATTAAGAAATCGATACTGTCCTCTCTCAATAGATGAATCATTAAAATAAAGACATAAAATCGGCTGATGAATTTAGTTCTGTAGCTGAACAGTTTTAGATCTCGACACTTAACAAACTCCTGCCTATCGTGACTCGGCGCAAAAAATTGAAAATACTGGTTCCGTACGTCATGCGGACTGCGCCCCTCGTGCGGATGGGCGAGAATGGAGGGTAAAAACCGTTGGGATATTATTATTTTATTATTACGATTGCTATAATATAATTTTTGTTAAGATTTATAGATTTGGTGTCTTCAAACTTAAAAGAAAAGCACCAAAAAAACGCACCAAGCACTAAACTCCAACATTTTCGCGTTTTGAATAAAGGAAAGTACTAAATTTAGTGCTGAAAGCACCTAGTTGACAACCGTGTTTGTTACTGGAGTGTCTTTCCTTTCTCCACTTTCTTTTGGTCATAGCGTAATTGCAGTGGAAAAAAGTCATCAAAGGGAGGGGTAGTACTAGGGTGCGCACGTTATATTAATCGGACGATTAAACATATGTAAAACAATTTGGAAGGATGCTAAAATATTTAGATCTGAAAACATCGCGTTTCTTGCTGAAGAAATGCTTTTCGAAATCAAAAAGCCAACTGTGCTTACCAGCAGCCAAATTCTAACTATCACTATCGCTAAAATGCTAAAACAAGAAAGCTAACATTTTTCCGAATTTTTAGTCATCTCCAAAAATTGCGGTTCTGTCCTCCCTTTCGCCAAAAATAGCTTGGCCTAAATTTTTTGGTGATAAATAGTGAAAATGGAAGTAAGTATGTGACAACAAAAAATAAAATTATAGTTCAAAAAAACTAAAACCTCCCATTCGTACTGTCATCAAGTATGTAACTTGAGAATAGAAATCGCTGCATCTTTTAGGCGCATCAATATTACATAGTTACACCCCGAGCTAATAAAAGGAAGGTAAACAAGTAAGAAAGTCTAAGTTCGGGTAGAGCCGAACATTAAATACCCGGCACAAGTATTAAATATATGTTTTTTCACCTTTCCGAAAGCTACCGCTAGATGGTAAGCCGGGGTGTATCAATTTTGAGTAAATTAGCGTCCTTAAATTTCGAAATATTCCAGTTTAGCGTTATATGAAAAGCGACCGTAATTTTAGTCCGATTTCCGATGTGGCAAGCACAATAAAAATACCGAGTTTGGTACAAATTGGTAGAACAGTTACCGATATACATATATGTGATCATAAGTGGGCGGTGCCACGCCCATTTTCCAAAATTTTACCATAAGCGTATTTCTTGGTAAAGAATTGTTGTAAGAATCAATTTTGAATAAATTAGATTTAATATTTACTGATTTATCGAAGATTTTGTATTTCTCTAAATTGCCGTTATATGGGATATGGGCGTGGTTATTGTCCGATTTTTTAAATTTTCGGCCATTTAGTATGCTGTACAAAGGCCAACAACTGTGCCAAGTTTGGAAGAAATTGGTGCAGCGGTTACCAAGATATACACATGTAACCATAAGTGGGCGTGGCTACGCCAATTTTCCAAAAATTTATAATATTCTTATTTTTTGTCTGAAAATTATTGTAAATATCAATTTTGAGTGAATTATCTTCAGTAGTTACTAAAATATCGCAGTTTTCGTATTTCTGGAAATTACCGTTATATGGGAAGTGGGCGTGGTTACAGTCCGATTTCGCCCATTTTCAATACCAACCTACCTTGGATTAACGGAAACCTACATACCAAATTTCGTTGAGATTTCTCAATTTTTGCTCGAGTTATCGTGTACACGGACGGACGGACAGACGGACAGACGGACGGACATGGCTTAATCGATTTCTCTATTCATTCTGAGCATTTATGTATACATTTGTCTATATCTATCTCGATTCGTTTTAGCTGTTACAAACAACCGTTATGTGAACAAAATTAATATACCCTTGTGCACAAGTGCGCTCGGGTATAAAAATAGCAGCCTCAATTTGGATTTAGAGCGTAGCCATGGCTATGTTACAAAGGCACTTGTGCCGATTCACAAAGGCCATTGATTAGCAGCCTTCGCAAATAGGCAAATCCTTTAGAGAATTTACGGACTGAAATTTCGAAACTTTTTGTTCAAAGAGAGTAGAGCTTCGAACATTCTTTTCACAAATTAGTTTCAAAAATATTCGTATTCTTTTCAGGAAGTTACCAGCGGTTATTGGTAAATGTGTCACAAAGCAGCATTTGCCTTCTGCATATAAATAATGTCGGTGCAGAATTTGGGAATACTGAAATCTTAAGTGAAAATGAAGTGTTCTATGAAGTCTAGCTGTCTAGTCATACTGCGAGACATGTAGTAAATATTTTTTTTTGTAATTTAGGAATTTCGATAATGCCATAATTAATTGCTAGAAGAAACCATGATACAAATATTTATAACGTACAATCGCTGAGTGCCAGCTTTAGGAATTTTGACGTTTGCTAGCAAATGCTTTGAAAATTTCTCTCGCCGCCATTTCATTTGTTTGTTTTTATATAGAGAAATATATTTCTGTCGAAACAACAAAATTTTAATGTACATTCATAGATATGTACATATGTATGCATTATGGTACAATAATTACAGGTATTGTCTTCCCAGAGAGCGCATATTCCGATCTGCATTATTTTAAAAATATCATTGTTGCCCATACTGAAAGGTTTACTGCTAGGGAAAAGGGATATTTCCCTACCCCATTTACCATATATGTATACGTACCTTCTTGCAGAGAACTAATTTAATTGACAAAAGGCGGGGAAAAAACATTTGCTTGTAAATAAACTCAAAATTTGTATGGCTCACTTCATTTCAAACGTTTTTTCTTTTGTTTTGAAAAGTTATAAAAATTAAATTGAGCGAAAAAAAAGCAAAGCCGAATAAAAGTAAAAGAATCAACATTGAACTGCGTCAAAATGAAAATAAGGGAGCACGAATTTCGATGTGAAGCAAAACTCTCTGGGAAGACAATACCTGTAATTACATATTATACCATGTGTATGCATGGTAAAAACATTACAAGGTAAAATCATTGAAAGGCAGTCTGACGTTTGCTAGCAATATAATTTTAAAATTCGAACTCAAGCTCACACACACATTCCCATTTTTAATCTCAAACAACAACAATTGTGAACAATTTCAATTTTTTATTTTCAATTTTATATGATTTTAAAATTAGAGCGTTCCAGCACGTCTACGATTTGCAGGTTTTGCAGGATTTAGTCCAAAGTCGTTCCCGTACACCAAAAATTCTGTATCTGGGAACACTCTCGTGAGAGTAACTGAGCAACTGTTCCCAGAATGAAGTTTCAAGATTTAGTCCGGAATTTTTCTTCTGGCAAATTCATGAAAAGTGTCAAACGATAGGTAGAGTTGCATTTGTGTACAAAAACAGAACGCGGCGAAAGCAAATAACCTTACATTTCTTAAAAAATGGAAGTAAATAATGAAATATTCGAATATATATGCAATTGTTATTAATTATATAGATTTTCATAGTTATTTAGTGATCTTTCAGCCAAATCAGTCTTGTACTAATGACAAGTAAACAAACCAAATGACGTTTTTGCTGGAAAAAGTGCTTTTTGCGTTCCCGTACACTTCTGCATCTGTTCTCCTGTTACTCTCACTAGAGGGAGTAAAATTGTAGTTTGACATTTCCACAGGTTTTAGTCCAAAGAGTACTGGAACAAACTAAATGTTTGCAAACGTCAGAAAAAAATCATGGTCGACGAATTGAGATAATGATTTTACCTTCTAATGTTTTTATCATGTATGTATGTATGTATGTACATATGTAAATAAATAAATGTAAGCAGTTGTGTGTAATGAATTTCTGCACACATGCTAATACCATGTTCTGACCGAACACGAAAACACCTTGAAAACGAGTTTTGGGATTGTGGGCTGAAGGCTGTTCACACCGACTGTTGGTGTTTTCGTTGACATTTCTTACATCCTTTGTTTACAGTTTTGCTACATAAATACAAAACCAAAATACCTTTCCTTCAATTTCTTTTCATTAACAACCTTTTACTTCCATGCTTATATTATTTTGGTCAGCCAATTAACAATAAATCCGAAATGGCGTATTAAAGATGATAAAATATGACTGCCACTTCGATAAATAATCGAAAAAAACTAGTGCAGACACCGATTGGAATGAGTGGAACGTGCGTTTTCAAGTAGTTTTCAGCGAAAACTAGTTTTCGTTTGACAGATTTTACATGGACGAAAACACAAGTTTTAGGTCGAAAACCAGTTTTACGAACGAAAACATGTTTTCGATGTCGGTCAGAACATGGTATAAGGCGAAGATTTTGGCATACATTTAAAAAAATTTAACCTTTAAGCCACTGCACTTTTGAAAAGAACTATCTTGGGTCAAGTGGTGTGGCAAAAAATGAGCCTAGCGCACATAGGCACTTGGGAAAATCCGCTGCCTTAACCCCACAAACCACGATCAATTTTTGCGTACATACGGTAGTTGCGAGAACTTAAAGAACTTTAAACCGCTTTGCTTGCAGAGAAAAACGGTATTTGCGCAGCCGCTAAAGCAGCATCTCATTTTCTATCCACAAATTTTTAGGTTTTTCCCACATTTGAATAAATAAATTTTCAAATCATAAATTTTCATTTATTTATTTTGAATTTATTTGACATTTGAATTATTTCGAGAGAGTAAACTCAAAATGCTAGCAAACGTCAGAAAAACCCAATGGCGGACGAATTGAGCGAGCGCTTTTACATTTAGATATTTGTTTCAATCTAAGAAACCATTTATGTACATGTGACCATACTTATTTTATTATGTAAGGGGAAGGGGGTTGGACAATGTGTTTGAGTATGCACTACTTAAACACATATACTCATCATTTGAACATACAAAAAAAAGTATGTTTTTCGAAAGCCAAGTTGTTTATGTCCCCGACCTAAATATGCTGCACCACCCTATTACGCGTTAAGTTATTCCGTATCTGAGTGCACACACATATTTAAGTTACGGTTAATATTCCAGCCGCTAACAATGAGTTTAGGGGACGCAACGAAGGTTACTGTTCGGTGGGCTGAAATCCTTTTAGTATGTTGGCACCTTTTCACTTCCTTCAAGACCAGCAAAGCGACTGCCAGCCACCACACCTCGTCAGCAAAGGTAAACATCTCAACATCACCAGTTAAATATTCACCGTTTGATTAAACATTTTTTATTTACAAATAAACCACACATTTGTTAATGTTATTAAGTATTAAACACTAATACGCTGTTGTTTTCATTTCTATTTTTCTTACGTGCGAGCGCCTTAAATTCCAAGTGCACCAGCGCGTAAATATTGGTCCTTCTCAACCGAGAAATTGACCTCGACTTCTCCACAGCGCCAGAAATACAGTCCACACGCACCACTGCCACTTGATCGCCACATTTGTCACAATTTGCCACAGGATCATCTGCCAGTTGAAGCTATCTTTATTTAATAAACCGCAAAAGCGCCAGGATACACGGACACTTGATCGCTACATTTGCCACAGCAGCAACAGTTACAGCCACTTATTTCGGCGCAAACCATGCCATTTTACAAAGGTAAGTGGTTTTGATTTCACATCTCAGTGCACTTTCATATATCTATACTAATATTTATTTTGAAAGCCGTTTTTTTCTGTTCGCAAAGCTTGAGATCGGCTGTACCGATTTTTTTGAAATTTCGGTTATAGGTTCTGGATGGGCTTCTCATTGTCTTAGGCAAAAAAAAAGTTTAAACACTTCCCTAAAAATGGAACTGCAGGACTTTAAAAGAAAATCCTATGAATCTAACATACATACCCACATAACAGCGCTGAGAGCGCCATCTGCTGTTAATTCGTACGGAATACAGCGCAAAGCAAGAGTTTTGTATACATATACATACGTGGTAATGTTAACGTTAATATTGATTTTTATGTTACAACAAGAAAGTCTAAGTTCGGGCGGAGCCGAACATTAAATACCCGGCGCAAGTATTAAATATATCCGCTAGATGCTAAGCCGGGGTGTATCAATTTTGAGTAAATTAGCGTCCGTAGATTTCGAAATATTGAAGTTTCAAGCATTTCTGAAATTTACCGTTATATGAGAAGCGGCCGTTATTTTAGTCCGATTTCAATAATTTTCAACGTTTTTCTTATATGTGGCAAGCACAATAACCACACCGAGTTTGGTATAAATTGGTAGAACGGTTACCGATATACTTATATGTGATCATAAGTGGGCGGTGCCATGCCCATTTTCCAAAATTTTACCATAAACGTATTTCTTTATAAAGAATTGTTGCAAGCAGCAATTTTGAATAAATTAGCTTCAATATTTACTGATTTATCGAAGATTTTGTATTTCTCTAAATTACAGTTATATGGGATGTGGGCGTGGTTATTGTCCGATTTTAAAAAGTTTCGGCGATTTTTATGCTGTACCAAGGCCAACCAACTGTGCCAAGTTTGGAAGAAATTGGTGCAGCGGTTACCAAGATATACACATGTAACCATAAGTGGGCGTGGCTACGCCCATTTTCCAAAAATTTATAATATTCTTATTTTTCGTCTAAAAATTATTGTAAATATCAATTTTGAGTGAATAATCTCCAGTAGTTACTAAAATATCGCAGTTTTCGTATTTCTGAAAATTACCGTTATATGGGAAGTAGGCGTGGTTATTGAGCGATTTTAAAAATTTTCGGCCATTTGGTATAATTTATAATATTCTTATTTTTCGTCTAAAAATTATTGTAAATATTAATTTTGAGTGAATTATCTTCAGTAGTTACTAAAATATCGCAGTTTTCGTATTTCTGGAAATTACCGTTATATGGGAAGTGGGCGTGGTTAAAGTCCGATTTCGCCCATTTTCAATACCAGCCTACCTTGGAAAACCTACATACCAAATTTCGTTGAGATGTCTCAATTTTTGCTCGAGTTATCGTGCACACGGCAGACGGACAGACGGACAGACGGACGGACAGACAGACATGGCTTCATCGATTTCTTTTTTCATCCTGATCATTTATGTATACATTTGTCTATATCTATCTCGATTCGTTTTGGCTGTTACAAACAACCGTTATGTGAACAAAATTAATATACCCTTGTGCACAAGTGCGCTCGGGTATAAAAAAAACAAATATGTATGTACAGTTCCTGGGAAAATAATTTAGGCAATTATTAGAGTCGTTTATGTTGCCACAAGGAGCAACTAACATTTCTGTTAGCACCTACATTTGTAAATGCATATTTATGTGCATACATATGTATGTATGTATATAATTACGCATAAAAACCCTGCTGCTATGTTTTTTGCACGTAAGTGAGCGCAATATTATCCATCTTTTATCCATCTATGTATATCGCAAAGCTCGAGAACGGCTGAACCGATTTTTTTGAAATTTCGGACACCTGCTGCAGAAGGATGGGTATCGGCTAAAAACAATCTCGATATATAAAAGGGGCGTGGAACCTCCCATACGAACCGAATTTTTCATACCCCATATCTCTGGAAATATTAATGGTAGAGTTCTGAAACTTGGTATGGAGATATATGAAATCCTTTGCATACTCTTGGAATAAAATTTGAGGTATTGGAAAAGGGGGGCGTGGCACCTCCCATACAAACCGAATTTTTCATACCGCATACCTCTGGAAGTATTTATGGTAGAGTAATGGAACTTGGTATTGGCGCATTTGAAATCGATCGCATAATCTTGGAGAAAAATTGGACCTATTGGAAAAAGGGGCGTAGCACCTCCCTTTCAAACCGAATTTTTCATACTGCATATCTCTGGAAGTATTTATGGTAGAGTATTGGAACTTGGTATGGAGATATATGAAATCCATCGCATACTCTTGGAATAAAATTTGAGGTATTGGAAAAGGGGGGCGTGGCACCTCCCATACAAACCGAATTTTTCATACTGCATACCTCTGGAAGTATTTATGGTAGAGTATTGGAACTTGGTATGTAGATATATGAAATCAATCCCATACTCTTGGATAAAAATTGGAGGTATTTGAAAAGGGCGCGTGGCACTTCCAATACAACCGAATTTTTCATACTGCCTATTTCTGGAAGCGTTCATGGTAAAATTTTTGAACTTGGTACGGAAATATATGCGAGCAATCACATGCTCATAGAGAAAAATTGGAGTTTTTGGAAAAGGGCGTGGAACCTCCTATATAAACCGAAATTGTCATACTGTATATATCTGGAAAGGTTCATGGTAGAGTACTGGAACTTGGTACGGAGATATATGAAATCAATCGCATACTCATGACGAAAAATTCGGACTATTTAAAAGGGGGCGTGGCACTTCTGATAAAACTGAATTTTTCATAATAGGTATCTCTGGAGAAATGTTCTTGGTAGAGTACTGGAACTTAGTATGGTGATATATGAAATTAATCGCATAGTCATGGAGGAAATATGGAGCTATTGGAAAAGAGGGCGTGGCACCTACCGTACAAGCCGAATTTCATACTGTATATCTCTGGAAGTGTTCATGGTGCAGTACTGGAACACTTCGTATGGAGATATATGAAATTAATCCCATACTCATTGAGAAAAATGGGCTCTTTAAAAAGGGGGCATGGAAAAGTACAAACGTACTGACTTTTACTTATCTTTGAATATGTATATAATTCTTCCGTACGTATATTTGTGAGTGAAATCCTAAATGACTGGAGGGATTTTAACAAAGTTTTGTGTGTGTGTTTGAGTGGGTCTCTGGATAGTTTAGTTTCACAATTTATTCCGCCAGTTGGCGCTGGAGTTGAGTTATTACTAAAAATCTCTTTTATGATCCGTTTTGGCGAATATTCAAAACATGTATTGGAATAGGTAAAGGCAGTCCAATTTCAAAAAAGAGTTGCCAGGTGGTCCTGAGGTCGAGTTATTACTAAAAATCGACAAGTGAGAAAAGGTGCCGTAAATGTCAGACTAAACCGACCTGTTGCATGTGATGTGATTTGCCAATATTATTATGCGTTAAAGCCTCATTCGAACAAACCAGGGTTGAGTTGTGCAGTGGTAAATCTCAAATCACCATCTGTCGAAATACATTAAAAGCCAGTTTCATGAAAGCAATTTAATGAAAATTTATTTTTTTAATTGAATTTAATATAGAACCTGACAGAAAATAATCATTTTTCACTTAAATTGCTTCCGCGAAACTTTTTAAGGTATTTCATCGCAGTTTATGTATGTACATTTCTGTTGAACAAGGATACGCATTCATTTTGAAATTGCCACTAACTATTTACACATTCACTATCGATCCGGCTCATTGTTGCCACCAGGGAACTTCTCATGGACATAACACTTTCGTTCGGTTATTTAAGGTGGCAAACGACCACCAAACCATAGCCTTAGCCGATGAATGTGCAGTACAAATCGTAAATGTGGATTGTTGGAGAAATTGTTGGACCAAAATGTTTAAATTAAAAATCTAATTTTGGGCGGGACAAAGTTCGATATATGTATGTATGTATGTATCTATGCAGCTTATAGACTCCGAAACCATTCAGCCGATTTTGTTAAAATTTCCAGGATAGCTTCATAGAAACTCGGAGAGTATTCCTGTGGAGTTTGGCTATTTTTAAAAGAGTTGCCACCTGTCAGAAAAATAAAATTTATTTAAATATGCAAGTAAAGTAAGTATAGATATCAAATGGAAGGTATTTGAGAAAGATATTTACGAAAATTTACATCAAAAAATATTTTAATAAGTGTTGCCGCCTGGTCAAAAAGTTAAAAATAATGAATATCTAATGCAATTCACATCAAATATTGCAATATGGGTATCAAACGGAAGGTATTGGAGAAAGATTCACGCCAAACATATTTTTGAGTAGAAAATACCAAAATTTGTTGCCACCTCTTTCAAAAAAAGTTAAATGACATAAATGTGTGTATTAAAAAGTATTTCGCAGGATACGTATCAAACGGGAGCTATTGGGAAATGTTTCCGTTAAGACCAATTATCGTATAGAGTGTCCACATACTTAAGAAAATAAAATCGGATAATATTTTTAAGAAATACCAAAGATTTAGAGTGTGATAAACTTCAAAGATGGCAAACCGAAAGCTTACCAGAAAGAAAATGCCGAATCCAAATTTTTAAATCTATATGTGAACATATGTATGTATGTTAATGCCAGAGTTGTGTAAATTTTCACCAGGTTGCAATTTAAAAACGGAATTTGTTTAATAGTTAAAAACCAAAAAAGTAAAAAGTAAAAGTAAAGTAATATTAATGCATAACTTTTGTTTCTTATTGAATAAGGCTTAAAAAAATATAATAAAATTTGCAATAAACAAGTAAGAAAGTCTAAGTTCGGGCGGAGCCGAACATTAAATACC
>NW_023459154.1:15257-16805 GCF_013731165.1 Rhagoletis pomonella | reverse complement strand
GAGACACGCTAGAATGTATTTAATAGATTTAAATTGAATTTGCTCTTATTACCGTCAAATGACAAGCTAAATAGTACAAAGGTACATAACTACTTGCTTCTGACATTATTTTATGTTACTTACCGGAATTCGGACTAGAGTCTATAACAAGGGCTATACCTATCAATATTTTGTGTGAAGGATGGGTTCACGTGAAATGAGATATACATGAGTTGTTTGAAGAAAATTTATTCATTTATTGATAAAATATGCTCAAATTGGCGACCTTCTACTCTAATAAAAGCTCGGCACCTTTTAAGAAAAGACGCTTTTAGAGATCTTAAACTCAATTGGGCTATCTCAACAGCAGCTCCATTTATTTGTTCCCGCAAATGCTCATCGTTTTTAATTGTTTTTGAATAAATTTTGTCCTTAAGTCAGCTCCAGTAGAAGAAATCTAATGGATTCAGGTCTGGCGATCGAGCGGGCCACGTGATTGGCCCGTATCGTCCAATCCATCGGCGAGGATAAGTTTCGTCTAAATGAGCTCTTACTTCACGCCCGTAGTGAGCAGGGCACCCGTCATTTTGCATCCATAGTCTTCGCCGCAGGTTTAAGGGTACATCTTCCAAAAGAGTTGGAAGCCGTTCCTGAAGGAACTCTAAATAAATGTGATAGTTGGCGGCAGTTCCACAGGCCCCAATATCTGACAATTAAAAATACCGCACCATAAATTTATTTTGTACCGGTACTGCGAACGATCTTCTCTCATTTCGTGAGGATTGTCTATCTGCCAACTGTGAAGGTTATGTAAATTAAAATAACCATCACGTTTGCATGATGATTCATCGCTCCAAATTATTTTATTAAAAAAGTTGGGGTCTGATGCATGCATTCGCAACATTTCACGGCAAAATCTAACCCTCGACAGGTAATGTATTTCCTGTAGAGCCTGAACACGTTGAATGTGGTAGGGATGAAATCGATGGCCTTTTAAAGCTTTGTGAACTGTAGTTTTTGGTATTCCCGTCCGTCTTTCCATCATTCTCATTGAAGTCGATGGACCTAGTTCCACTTCCTCTAACACAGCTTCAACATCTACCGTTGCAGGACGTCCTGTTTCGCCGCCACGCTTTCCAGGTATGCGGCCTTAAAAAAGTGAAAAATGATAGTTAACAAGCAAACAAACAAGAAAGGTGTAAAAATCACTTACCTTCATATATTTCTCTATGGGTCCGGGCGAATACTTCACGACCCGGATGTCGACGATTGGGGTATCGCTCTGCATAGAGTCTTTGAGCAGCTCTGGCATTACAGTAAGCTTCACCGTAAATTAGGTGAATATCCGCATATTCATACGACGTATACTGCGTGTTCTCTGTCATAGTATTAATAACACAATGTTCGAAGGGTCCAATTTCACAAAATCCACTTTCACTAATTCCGGTAAGTAACATAAAATAATGTCAGAAGCAAGTAATTATGTACCTTTGTACTATTTAGCATGTCATTTGACGGTAACAAGAGCAAATTCAATTTAAATCTATTAAATACATTCTAGCGTGTCTC
>NW_023459154.1:0-15157 GCF_013731165.1 Rhagoletis pomonella | reverse complement strand
TACCAACTGAATTATCTCAGAAACTCGTAAAAGCTGTTTGCTATCTGTATGCTCTGCAGCTGATATTTCAGTAAACTGCAAATACATAAACTCGTTTTCATCCATGCAACGCATCTACGGTTACGTCTATATGTTTATTAACCAAGATAGCTCTGGTCAGTTAACACCTAATCGCATTCAGAATGGAACACACCTCTTAATTCGCATGATACAAATAGTACATTTCACTTCAAAAGAAAGAAGCAGTTTCCTCAACAAGTGCGTTGATTTCTTTATCACCCTTTCTGGATACATTTGGTCTTCTAATACCGTGTTCGGACCGATATCGAAAACATGTTTGAGTTGCTGTAACTGGTTTTCGACCTAAAACTTGTGTTTTCGTCCATGTAAAATCTGTCAAACGAAAACCAATTTTCGCTGAAAATTACTTGAAAACTCACGTTTCACTCATTCCAGCCGCTGTCTTCACTAGTATTTTAGATGTAGTTTTCGAAGTGGAAGTCATATTTTATCATCTTTAATACGCTAGTTGGGATTTATTGTCAATTGACTGGCCAAATTAAAATATGAACAAAAGAAAAAGGTTGCTGATGATAAGAAAATGAAAGACAAAGATTTTGATTTTGGTTTTTCATAGAAAAACTATAAACAAAGGATGAAAGAAATGTCAACGAAAACACTAACAGCCAGTGCGAACAGCTTTCAGCACACAATCCCAAAACTCGTTCTCAGAGTGTTTTCGTTGTCGGTCCGAGCATGGCATAAAACCAGTTTTCGCTGAAAACTACTTGAAAAGTCACGGTGTTTTCACTAGTTTTTTCGATTATTTATCGAAGTGGAAGTCAGATTTTATAATCTTTAATAAGCCATTTCGGATTTATTGTTAATTGGTTGGCCTAAGTAAAATAAGGATGAAAGTAAGAGGTTGTAAATGAAAAGAAAATGAAGAAAAAGTATTTTAGTTTTGTTTTTGTGTAACAAAACTGTAATCACAAGATGTAAGAAATGTCAACGAAAACACTTAAAGGCCCTACACACGGATCGATTTATCGGCCAACCGCTAGAAGTTGGTGGTAAATAAGCCGTGTGTAGGCAAGTTGGCAAACCTTCGTCAAGTTGTTCGACAGGTTGGAGAAAAATTAAAAATTTTCGATATTTGAGGCAGGTTGGTCAACTTGTTGCCCTGTGTGTAGACAAGTTGGCGACCTAAAATGCGATTTCATTTTTTTAAATGCGCATTAATGCTAGCATGTGTATTTCGGTTCGTTTCGCTAGTGAAAATGCGTATAATTTGTGAAAACGGGGGCGGTAGCAATAACAAATACATAAAAATAAGAAGCATTCTCAGCATAGCTTAAAAGTTTACCACTGCTGATGTGTTGTTCACAGTTCAAAAACTGTCACTCAAATGAATTCGGCAAACTGGTTGGTGCGTTTGTAGGGAATTTCGTTAAGTAGGTTGGTCAACTGGTTGGCCGATAAATCAATGCGTGTGTAGGGCCTTTAACAGTCGGTGTGAACAGCCTTCAGCCCACAATCCCAAAACTCATTTTCAAAGTGTTTTCGTTGTCGGTCAAACCATTTAACATTTCTGCTGGAAATCGCAATTGAAGGAGCTTACTCTTTGAATTTAAATAGCAAAGAAGGGATATGTAGCGGACAGTTTTACCAAATAAGTTTTTAGCTAAGGATTCAATGGATATAAAAAATATTGCCCGACAAGTAGACAAAATTATTGTTTTTGAAATTTTTTCTAAAAATAAATTGCCTATTTGAAATGATTTAAACGAATATATGTAACATCAAAAGCAAATCACGAAGATTTGGTTTAA
Source organism: Rhagoletis pomonella (assembly GCF_013731165.1). NCBI lineage: Eukaryota > Metazoa > Arthropoda > Insecta > Diptera > Tephritidae > Rhagoletis > Rhagoletis pomonella. The sequence continues at coordinate 13,325 of NW_023459154.1, read as the reverse complement.
GGATATATGTAGTGCACACTTTCTTCTTTTATGTCATAATAAAGAAAGAAAACAATGCAGGTATTTAAAGCACAGAAAACAAAAAAAAAGTATTGTTAAAAATACTATGTTCTCTTTGACGTACGTATTTAAAAGGTCAAGTCGAAGTGGGAACTTTTATGACTGTCCATTGATAGCTCGGTTATATATCTGCGATATAATATAGCATGCGTATCGCATGTGCAACACGGTTTGTTTAACGAGGTGAAATTAGTATTGCGCGGTATTTTTTGCAATAAGCATGGCCTTTTCACAGGAGGAATCATCATCCACAATTTTTTTAGTCGAATTAATAAAAAAAACATGTTTATGGAACCATGCCGAAAAAAAACTACTGTAGAACAGACATGAAGAAATATAGCGTCTGAGGTCAAGGACACAGGTAAATGCACAAAAGAATATTTTTCGTGATGGTTTATTTGCCTTTGTTTTCACATCTTTAAAAAGAAATTTAAAGAATCCAATAATTTTAAACCTATTTATTTTTGATTTTGAATAGCAAAAAAGATTTGATGTTTGTTTAAATGCTAATGATTAACTAGTTTGTTTCAAATATTCAAATAAATAGTAATCAATGCACTTAGAAACAATTAGGAAATAATCATCTCATTTACCATTAAAAGAAGAAATTAGATATAATAACAAATACTAAAAAATGATGTATGTATGTAGGTAATTATTTTTGATTATTCGTTATATTTTTTTATGTTTTTTCTCTTGAGTGTTATTTTATTATATTATATAAGTTTTTAAATTAAATAGAGAAAATAAAAATGTGTGTGCTCTATAACCCAATGCTACAAAAAATATTGAAGTAAAGATACCCGGTAGGTCATGTTATTTTCCAGGTAGGTTTTTCCGAGTGAAGTAAGAATCGAGATACGAAATTTTTGTCACACATCCACACAATATTGATTTAGTTAAAAACCCAGTTTTCCGCACTTATAAGTTTGTAACTCAGTTGACTATACACCGAGTTTAGACCTTTCGAATGATATTGGTATATAAACTTTTTAGTGTATATTTTCTGTGTTCATTTTTTTCGTCTTTTTTTGCAAAGTTTTCACGCACTATTTTATAAAGCAACTATACTACTACTCCTGAATTGATGCAAAATTAGAATTTAATATATAGTGATTTTTACTTTAAGAAATGGGGAAAAGTTATTCAACCTTTCATAAGAAAAAGAATATTTTTGGCTATACAACTCAAAAATGTTTGCTTAACCTTTCTTTTAATTCAGCTTTCACCGATTTCTCCTTGTAGTGAACGCAATATTCTGAAATAATTTGTCGTGAAAATTCGAATATCTCATTTAATTTTTAGTCGACTTTCTAAAAATAAACATCAGTTTTACTCTTTTCTCTCAACTTTTTTAGAAGTTTATAGATATAAACTTAGACCTATCTTTCGGAAGGTATACTCGGTAGAGAAGCAACTCATTTAACTCATTAACAAGCATATAAGGGCACAAAAGTTTGTGTAGCTATCGCAAAATGGTATCGCGTGTCGCATCGCTCGAATGTGCACTGCGCGCATTTCATATCGCATCGCGTATCGTATCGCGTATCGTATCGCATATCGCATCGCATATCGTATCGCACTAATGTGCACCGTGCCTTATATGCACATTCAAATATTTGATACACCAAAAAAGAGATGAAGTGAATTGTTTAAATCACTCAACTAAGGCCATGGGCTGTAATGTATGACACGAGAGTTGAATTATAATTAAATATCAAAAATCAAAATCAAACATTGAAAATGCTAAGAATTTAAAATTGTTTACTGCAAAATCTGCTGTATAAGTACTTAGATGCAAAGGTTAACTTAACCCCAACAACAACGTACCAAGTGAAATTTAATAGCACAAAGCTGAGAAAAGCGTTTAAATCTATGGAACGAAATGAGTTATAATAAAACTAGATCGCTATCACCCGCTTTGCTGAGTGCACGAAATTTCTGAGTGCTACATTAAGTGTAATTAATTTCAATAAACATACATAACCCATGCCAAAAACAGGAGATTTCAAATTTTTTTACCCATATTCAAAATATTTTCAAACTAAACCTCTCTCTTGTGATACTTTTTCAATTAACTTATACCCCGTACTCAAATTTATATAGATTACAAAGGGGACAACCCCCCTTCATGTAGTTTAGAAATGAAGCCCTTTCAAAACCATTTCGTTTGATACCCCTATTGTTATAATTCATTGAATAGTTTGAATTTAACTTTCTGAACAGTTGGCAACCTTTTTAAACCTCTTTCGTCTGACACTCACATTGTAATACATTCAAATGCATTCAAATTACCTAATTCCTATAATTCAAGTTGAATTTGAATTTTCAAATATGTGGAAACACTGCTATACTTATGTAGCTTAGAAATAAATATTTTCAAGACTTTCGGCTAATACCTATATTGTAGTAGCTCATTTAACTTATAGTATAATTGAAATTGAATTTAGTTTTAAATAGGTGGCAACCCTCTTCAAATATCTCAGAAGATTCTACATGTTCAATCAGAACATTTCTAAACACTCTTACGTTTGGCACTTAAATTTTAGTATAATTAGTTAAAATTCGACTTTAAAAACAGGTAGCAACCCTCTCCAAAACATATTCCAGCCAAAACCTTGTTAAACCCATTTGGTCTGACACCCATACTGTGATACATATTCCAATTACCTAATTCCCTTAATTCAAGTAGAATTTGATTTTCCAAACAGGTGGCAACCGTCCATCATGCAGTTTAGAGCTAAAACCCTTTTTAAAAACATTTCGTTTGATACCCATATTTCAGTCATTAATTTAAATTAATGGAATTTAATTCTTGATCTGGTGGCAACTCTTGTAAAACACCTCAATAATCTAAATGTTCAATCTGAAGGTTTCTTAACAGTCTTTGCTTTGAAACCCATATTTTAATTTTTCAGATAGCTTGCGAATAATTAATTTAAATTTTACTTTTCAACCAGGTGGCAACCCTTTTCAAAATATTTTCAAACTACAATTTTTTAAGCCTCTTAAAATCCATTTCCTAATATATCTATCACAAATATTTCCTGCGATATACAGAATGAAAAATTCCGTTTGTAAAGAAGGTGCCACGCTCCCTTTTACAATCGACATTAAATCTATCCTATATTTTAAGTTGGGCTAAATGACCCCAGAGTACAAAATTGCATGATGATCGGTTGAGTAGTTAAAACGTGAAAGCGTAATAAACAAACAAACTCACTTTCGGATTTATAATATTAGTAAGGCTATCAAACCGAAAGTGAAATGATATGAACTAAAAATTGTGCACCGAAAAAACTCGTATTAAGCAACTGCTTCGATTTAAATAAATCACTTCAACAACCACAACTTGTGCACTTCGCTGTACATTAATCGCAAATGTGGAACACAAACAAAACGAACGGTTTGCAGCTTTGTATAAAGTTCAAAAGCAATTTAAATATTTTTACCCTTTTCTTCACAAATTCACCCGCGATATTTTGTTTGATACTCGGTTTTATAAATAACTAGCAATACCCGGCGCGCGTTGCTACGCCAAAGAAAAACACATGTATTTAGAGATTTGAAATTGAATACCTTTTTATTTACCCAAATGCTAAGGGATAAACAATATTTTTAGTTTTTTCATTTGGTGTGTAAATATATAAATTTTGTGGTGTCCCAACTCGTGAACAGGCGACGTATAATTGGCCATGTGAAAAGCACGAATTTTTCAAATCCAAACCCGCAATAGTTAATGATTGCCCTTGTGCTTTATTTAGCTTATGCTTTTTATAGCAAAGGCAAGACGCAAAGGGAATTGAAGCCGCTTGAATTCGAACGGTAAATCGTTGGAAATCATCGGTATACGTGGAATCAGCACATCTTCGCCTTTGAATTTACCGCTGATGATTGTTGCCTCGATCAAATTCGGTGTAAATTTTTTTATTATCACATCATGAGGAGGCATTCCAGGTGGCTCCAAAGAATTAAGAAATTCAGTTGGGTAATTAACAGCTTGATCTTTGTCCATTACTGTTCTTCGGAGCTAAAATTGCACGTTCGCGGAGCCATTCCGGATTTCGGTAGTTGATCGTTAAGTTCGGAAATACTCAGTCGATGACGTCTTGAATGCTCTGCTGCATTTGACAAAAGTTGGACGGAAATGATATCTCATTTGTTGTGCGATCAATATGAACTTTACCGTTTCCGATATCTAAAAGTTGCTTTGAAAATATTTGGGCAGACGTATCTTGCAGCAAATGCACTCTCATATTTGTTGTGAGCGTAATTTTTTCGACATAGTTCCACTGATGCGATGGCTTTAAGCACGCTTTCAGCTCGTTTGCAGGCGTCGATCGTGGTATAACGGGTAATGTTTGACGAAAATCACCTGCAAGGAGTATAAGAGCGCCTCCCATCGGTTGGTCTTTTCCACGAAAATCTCGCAGAGTTCGGTCAAGTGCTTCGAGCGATTTCTTAGGTGCCATGGTGCATTCGTCCCAAATTATAATTTTGCACGTTTTAAGCACTATGGCCATACCAGAGTTTTTGCTGATGTTGCATGTAGGTGTTTCGGTCTGGTGCAAATTCAATGGAAGCTTAAGTGCTGAATGCGCTGTACGTCCTCCATCAAGTAGTGTTGATGCAATCCCCGATGATGCTACTGCTACTGCAATTCCATTTCGCATTCGAACTGACGCCAATATTAAATTGATGAGGAAAGTCTTCCCGGTACCTCCTGGAGCATCTAGGAAGATAATTCCGCCAGCAACTAAATTCTGATCAGCAACTAAAAACTCTTTTTGCGTTTGCACAAATCGTTCAAGCTGATTTGCATCAAACTGCTGTTCTCGCATCAAGTCTCTGTCTTGTACAGCATTTCTATCTCGTGTCGGTGCTAGCATACCGAGTTGACAAAGAGCTTTGTTGTTGATTGACATGCATAAGTCCTCCATTAATATTAAAGCTTCATTGAAAATGTCATCCGAATATTCCTGACTTGGATCGCTTGCACGTGCTTGTCTTAGAATATCTTCACTGAGGCTTTCACGATGCATTTCCCACAGTTGTCGAGGATTCGATGGTGCGCATGTTGTTAAAATTATCGCAAACAAAGTTCGTATTTGCTTTGGATGGCACGTGAGTGATGCTTCGGTCAGAGTTGTGTTCCAATTCTGATCATTCTCAAGTAAGCCCAGTTTAAAGCACGCTTCTCTGTACGTTTGGCATTCTACTCCGTCGATGGTTTTCAATGCAAGGAATGATGTCGGCCCTTTGATTGTATGCAGCAACAACCGCAAATAATAGCACTCGGCGTTATTTGGATGAACAGTGTACACCAGTCCCAATGCATCGGACGAATATATACCAGGGTGCTCTAGAACAATTGCACCTCTTTTTCTTCTGTTGAACTTTTTTGTCGATGTGTTCCAAGTATGATATTTGAGCACATCTTGATACAGCAACGTTTTAGCAAAATTTTCGGATGTACACAATTCGAAAAAAGCAGTCAGTGTTGTGTTTTGTGGTTGCTCTGCTCTATTTTGCGCATTTTCTTCGGTGAAGTAAGCCCGCTGACCATTTTCCAAATGAACAGCGAGATGTTGAACCGTTGGATATCGTTCGTGAATATTGAATGCAAATATCCGCCATACTGCTTCGTTACTGCTGATGTAGCGCCCTGTTTTATATTGCGTGATCTCATCACCTCGATTTGCTAATCCGAATACTGCCATGTCACTGCCTTTGTTAGCATATTTACAAATATATTTTATGGACTTTACCGAATTACAATACTCAACATTGATGTGAGCATTAAACATTTTTGAAAGTAGTGGCGAGTATGGCACGATCCATCTATTGTCTATGTCGATATCTTCATTTCGCATCTTAATAGTAGTTGTGTATCCACCATTAGTGGGATTTCTTCGCCTATACAGAGGATATCCATCACCTCCAGTTTGAGTTTCAGTAATCAACTCACGTGGATATCGCTTTGTGCATTTGCCGTTTTGCATACATGGTGAATTAGGATTAAAAGTACCGCATGGCCCATGAATCATATTTTTCTTGATTATTTCAAAAAGAATGGGATCTTCGGCTTGATTTGGAAGCTCGGCTGATATAACGCTATCAATTTGTGTAGGTATAATTTTTTGCTTCAACCAAATCAAAATGTGAGCGTGTGGTAAGCCTCTCTTTCGCCATTCAATTGAGTAGATCCAGCATCTGGTTTCTCCAAAAACAAAATTCTTCGTGATGACATTCATAAGACTTATTAGCTTTTGCTTGAATATTCGAGCGAGAAGATCATGTCTGTGCGATGAGCTCTGAGCTGCAAAAAGCAATTCGGTTATTTACTCCACGATGGATTGCAAGTGAAGGTGATGAATAGGTCTGGTCGTCCATATTTTCGAACGTACGTCATAGCATCTTGCCCGTATTCGTGCATGTGCCGCGGGCTTCCTGCATATGTTACAGGTAAAATTACCATTTGTCCAATGTCAGCAATGTTTCCATCATTAGCAACTGCATCACGTAAATGAACGTATTCTTCAACGCGCAGATTCTTTTGATTTAAGCGAATGAAAAGAAGACGTTCACTTTCGACTTTCGCGTACATGTCCACAATAAACTGTTGGAATAATTCATGACATTTTAAGATATGATTGGATTCATTTCCACGAATCATAATGCGGTTTGCATAATAATCCATGCAGGACACTTTCTTTGTCGTCGCTTCACTTGTGCTGGGGTCGACTTGCCTGATGTTGAAATGATATCCTTCTTCTCCATGGGGAAAGAGCACTGGATATTGGAGTGCATCATACGATCCATGTGTTTCCGATACTCTCTGCACATTAGCATTTCGCCGGTGGATAATGATGTCACGTCGATCGAATTCGGTGCCAACTATTACAATTGCAACATCCCCTGTTACTGGAGCATTGAAGCGCCTTTTGTGATCACCAGCAGGAGCTTTATCTGCTCTAATAACAACACTATAGTCATCTGATGGCATTTGCTCCAGAGCTGTTTTAAAAAGGCGAATCAAATTGTTTTGTTCATGGAACATTGCCTGCAAGCTTGAAATGATCTCGCGTCGGATCCCAGAACTAATTGCGCAACGCTTGTCTACTTCCAGTGCATCATTTCCAGTGAAATGAATTTGCAGAAATTTCGCATCTTGTTGTGGCACTGCGAGCAATGAACCGATTTTGTGGTATATTTGGCCTTGAAGTTTGAAAGTTGGCATGTAACCGCCTTCAGATATAATTTTCGTTGCTCCAAACGAATTCATTTGAAAGCAAGAGTTGTACTTGCGTATGTTTTTCAAAAAGTGGTTTGAAATAGGAGTTGTGCCAGAAAGGTAACTAAGTAGTGATTCAGGTGCCTCAATTAACGATGGCAAAACTATTTTACCATTTGAACAACACATTCCTGGTGATTCCTTTGCAAACTTCAAAGCATGGCAATGCAAACAAACTTTATTCATCGGTCCAATGGCGACATCTGCATGATTTTCGTAGTCTCTGTTTTTGTCATAATTGTATGCGGCCAACATTAAATGTGTTCTTTCTCTTGAATGGGTCAATCGTGATAGATTAGTGCGAAGCCGTTCGTTGCGTTGTTCGGGATTTTCAGAATCTCTGGAGGTTGAAGCTCTCACACGATTTTGTTGTAGGCGAGATTCTCGTTGTTCCAGGGTTTCAGCGTCTCTGGAGGTTGAAGCTCTCACACGATTTTGCTGGAGGCGAGATTCTCGTTGTTCCAGGGTTTCAGCGTCTCTAGAGGTTGAAGCTCTCCACGATTTTGTTGTAGGCGAGATTCTCGTTGTTCCAGGGTTTCAGCGTCTCTGGAGGTTGAAGCTCTCACACGATTTTGCTGGAGGCGAGATTCCCGCTGGTTTTCCGTTTCCACATTTCTCGAGCTTGTCTCTCGGTTTCGATTTTGTTGAAGCCGGACATTTCGTTGATCTTCCGTTTCCGCCGCTCTGTATTCATTCGACTTTTTTGTTTTGGGGTTTTTTCTTCCAATTGATGCTTTCTTTGGTGGCATGATTTTATTTTTTTGTGAATGTAAATAATAATACTCTGTATGTTGAACTGATCTCAGATGAAAAAGAATTCACTATCGTTTGCGCAGTGTCTACACTTGCTATGAGCGAATGTATTAGCTATGCGACCTTATATTTATGTAACTCAGGCAAACAATATAAATATGTTCTCCGAAGGTACTTTCCACTTAAAAAGATTAAAAATCCATATATTTTATCTATGCTAAAACGTGTGCAAACAGCAGAAGATATTCTCTGCAGGTACTTTTCCTGCAATAAATTAAAAAAAAATCGGTAGACTTTCGCAACCTCTTATTTATCTGAATTAGTGTATACAGAAAAATTTCTTTGTACGTAGGTATTTTCTTCAAGAATGTTGTGGAAAAATCCCAAGATTTATGAAGCCATTGTTTAGGTAAACTTGGGAAGGTTAGGTTAGGTTAGGTTGAAGTGGCTGCTAGGCCCAGAGGGCGCCAGCACACTTAGGCCCGATCAGGGCCCATTGTGATACCACATGGATCCAAAGAAAACCCCTATTCCTTAAACCAGTTTGTGGAGCCTGCAAACCTTAGCAACTGCCGTATTCCAAACTTAGCAGTCGCGCTTAGATCGTCTAGAAGACCTATACCTAGGAATTTCTGTCTTTTCCTGTCCAGTGCTGGGCAATCGCAGAGTAAGTGCCTTATTGATTCAGGCTCTTCTTCGTCGTGGCAGCTCCTGCAGTAGTCGTTGTGACTAACCCCAAGGCGTTCTGCGTGCCTTCCTATCAAAATATGTCCTGTGAGCAGACCAATGGCCAGTGACATATCGCCTTTGTTGAGAGTGAGAATTTCTCTCGATCTCCGTACATCCCATTTTGGCCATGTAAGCTTCGTTGTATTACAGTTTTCAGTGCGCTCCCATCTGAAGGCCGCTTCTTCAAGGAAGTTCTCCCTTAGTAAGAGCTTGCAGGAAGCGAGTGGCATACCCACCCTCTTCCAGGCTGGTGAAAGTGGAGAGGAAGTACCCGCCCTTGCAAGCTCGTCTGCCTTCTCATTTCCTGGTATGTTACTGTGCCCCGGTACCCATACCAGGTGCAAAGCGAACTGCTCTGCCATCACGTTAAGTGATTTGCGGCAGTTGGCAACTGTTTCCGAATTTATAGTCACAGAGTCAAGCGCCATAAGGGCCGCCTGACTGTCTGAGTATATATATATATTTCCGTAGTGGCGATAGCAGCTAGTTTTAGGCTGTCAACGGCTTCTTGTATGGCTGCCAATTCGGCTTGAAAGACACTACAGTGGTCAGGTAGTCGGAATGAACTTTTTATTCCCAATTTCTCCGAGTAGACGCCTCCTCCTACCCTATTTTCTAGTGTGGAGCCGTCCGTGTAGAATCTTATGGCATCTCTAGACTCCGGAACTCCTTCGAGCCATGATTCCCTGCTAGGTAGCGTTACGCTATAACCTTTAGTGAAAGTGAGCCTTGGTACACAGTAGTCCTTTGTACTCGGTAGTTGTCGGTTTCTCAGAATTGTAGTGTGACCACAGCGAGCCACTTTCCAGCTTTTAAGCCCCTGTAGTCTTAGGGCTGCAAACGCAGCGTATTGTCGTCCCATAATATCTATGGGTATGATGTTGAGGATCGTGTTCATTGCCATAGTAGGTGTTGTGCGGAGAGCACCACTAATGCAGATCAGGGCCGTTCTCTCCACTTTTTTTAATTTAATAATGTTTACTTTCTTCTCCAGCACTGGCCACCATACCACTACCCCGTACAGAAGTATGGGCCTCACCACGACGGTGTATATCCAGTGCACTAGCTTCGGGGTTAAACCCCATTTTTGGCCGATTGCTCTCCTGCAGCTGTATAGGGCAACCGTGGCCTTCCGCACCCGCTCTTCGGTGTTTTGAATCCAGCTTAATTTTCTATCTAGGACTATCCCCAGGTATTTAGCGGATTCGCTTAATTTTAGTGTGGTCTGTGCCAGCCTTGGTGTTATCAATGGGGGGATTTTGTACCTTCTTGTGAACAGTACAAGTTCTGTCTTGCTTGGGTTTACCCCTAGCCCGTTATTTTTTGTCCAACTCTCGACTTCCTTCAGTTTTACCTGCATAATGTCACATAGAGTCTGTGGAAATTTCCCACTTACTGTTAGTGCAAGATCATCCGCATACGCAATAACCTTACAGCCACCCCCCTCCATGCCACACAGCAGTGAGTTTACCGCTGCGACCCATAATAGAGGGGATAGGACTCCCCCTTGCGGGGTGCCCCTCTCTACGAACCTGGTCAACGATACCCCCGCCAGCTCCGCCCGGACCACCCTGCATCTCAGCATTTGGTTTACGAGCGCAACTAAGCGCGAGTCGATGCCCAGGCCCGCCAGTGCTGCCGTTATCGCGCCCGGCATGATGTTGTTAAAGGCGCCCTCTATATCCAGGAAGGCTGCTAGCGTATATTCTTTGATGTCTAGTGATCTCTCTATATACGACACTATTTCATGTAGCGCCGTTTCTGTAGATCTACCTTTCGTATAAGCATGTTGTGTGGTAGAGAGTCTGTCACCAACCGACTCTCTGATACGGACCTCCACCAGTCTCTCCATAACCTTCAGTTGAAATGACGACAAGGTGATGGGCCTGAAATCCTTTGGGTTATTGTGAGACACCTTCCCTGCCTTGGGGATGAACACCACTCTTGATTCCCTCCACTTTATAGGGATATGGTTAAGAGCTAATACTCCCTTAATTATAGCGTGTAGCCACGCTGAGCTTAGCTGAAGTGTTTGCTGCAGCTGTATGGGGGCAATGCCATCCGGACCTGCTGATTTATAGGGCTTAAATGTCCCAATAGACCAGATGACCTTTTCCCTAGTGAGGAAATCTCCAGTGACCGAAAGATCTCCAGTTAGATGTGGCTGTACCGGCATGCTATCCGTGGCACCCGGGAAGTGTGTGCAAAGAAGCAGATCCAGTGATTCCTCCTCGGTCTCTGTCCAGGAGCCGTCAGGTCTTTGCAAGCATCCTGGGGCTTTCTGGGCAGTACCTGAGAGTATCTTTCTGAGCCTGCCTGCCTCTGAGATAGACTCCACCCCATTGCAGAAGTCTTTCCATGAGGTTCTTTTCGACCTTCTTAGGAGCTTCTTGTACTCCCGTAACGTTGTCTTGTAGGTCTCCCAATGACCCTCACTACCAGACGCAGTAGCCTGATTGAAGGTTTTCCTGCAGTTCTTGCGTGAAATCCTGATTTCTTCATTCCACCAGGGTGGCTTTTTCCTACCCCGGTGCTGCTTTTTGGGGCATGCAATGTCTATTGCCTTACTGCAGGCCCCCGTAAAATGGTCGACAAGATATTCCAGCTCCTCTAGGTTTGCTGGAGTAGCCGGCTCTCTATCTTGTGGCAAAAGCCTATCCAGCTCTTTCCGATACCTATGCCAGTTGGCATTTCGCAAGTTTCTAGTTAGAGGAGCCTTGGGCGTTTCCCCTAATACCTCGAATTGGATATATCGGTGGTCGGAAAAGGAGTGCTCCTCAAGCACCTTCCACTTCCCGACCAGACATTCCGCATTCTCAGAGATAAGGGTAACGTCCAGAACTTCCCTTCGGGATTTTGTAATAAAAGTGGGATCATTCCCCCTATTCGCAATAACAAGCTGAGAACTAAGTATGAAATTAAAAAGTGACTCACCCCGTTCGTTATCATCGGAGCTGCCCCAGGTGTGATGGTGGGCATTCGCGTCACCTCCCAAAATTAGCGCCTCTCTCGTGCTGGCCACTAGGTCTTTAATGCAGGTAGTTGGCACCTCCTTGTCATGCGCTAGGTACATGGATGCCATCTTAATTGGTCGTCCGTTTGCACTAAGACTGACCGCTGTTGTGTCCTCGTCGCTAAATTGTGGAAGAAAGAGACACTTTAGTGTGATACTTATCAATATGCACGTCCTTGGTTTCCCCGTTGAGGCTCCACTTACCAGTCTGTAGCCCGGCGCTTTCAGCCCACAAATGTTTTGTCCCACCACCCAAGGTTCTTGGATTAGGACGATGTCGGCTGCCCCTTTAGCTGTTAGACGGAGCAGCAGTGCAGCTGAAGCTGCTTTACAGTGGTGAAGGTTAATCTGCAGTACCTTCACCATCTTGGCCGTTATCGCCCACGTCGCCTATTAGGGAGGAGTTGACCGCGTCTTCCGACATCTCGATCAGCTCCTCCTCCGTATAAAGCCGAAGCATGCGTCCGACCCCCAGCGAAGACGTCGATGAGGCATAACCCCCGGTCAGGTCGTCCATCGGATCAACCTGCTCGGATTCTTCCTCCATCTCCACGTCGCTGTTGGCCTCTTCCGGCTCTACCTCCGCGATCAGGTTCTTCGCTGCGTTTACGTCGTTGCTGTAGACCTTAATTTTGGCCATGTCACAGCCGTAACGTATGACCCCGCTCTTTTGCTCCAACAACTCTATGGAGTCCTTATTTAGAAGCAGGACAACCTGCATCGTCGCTTTACCGCTTTCGTTGATTTTGACCACCTTCCAATTATCGGTAGGTAGCTCCGGGTTATAGAGCCTTATGGTTTGGAGGATCCTTTCTGGCTCCGCTGGCTTGCAAGGCAACCATGCTCTCGCTCTCGGTCGCACCGGTAGGTCCTTGAAGTCGACCGCCCTGAGCTTCGCACCAGGGTAGACTTCTCCAATACCTGCGACTGTTTTCTTGTAGATCTCCGCTGATCTAGCATCCTCGCATGCTATAACGCGGATATTATTTTGGAACCACCCCGCTCCCTTGCAGGTTGGCGGGGGTCCCGGATTCTCCAACATAATGTTGATAGCAATGTCGGCCATCGCGGCCTTAACCCACTTCCATTGCTGCCTCAGGGTGAGGCTGTCTTCATTGCTCTCATCGATGACGCCGAGCAGGATCTGCTCCTTGGCTACTTCAGCAAAAGAAGGCCCCTGCGTTCTGACCCTCTTTGCGTATTGGTTGGGCGTATTTTCCCCCGATCTATTGCGCTTACTGGAGGGCGCCTGCGGCTGCTTCTCCTCCGGCTTGCGGTAGTCGGGCAGGACTGCCTTTGCCCAGTCGATTTAAACTTGGGAAACAAAATATACTCTTGTAAACAATATTTAATTACCTTCAACCGTAAAATAAAAACGAATGCTATAATTCTGCAGGTACTTTCCTCCCAAATAATTTGAAATTTTTAAACCCTTTATTTATGTGAACTTAGGTAACAAAGTGTTTTCTATGTAGG
>NW_023459153.1:57543-72698 GCF_013731165.1 Rhagoletis pomonella | reverse complement strand
AAAGAGAATGAACCAGAATTGCTTTGAAGTACTTGAATCATGTAAATCGGTTGTAATTAAATTTGAAAAAAACTAGTTTGAATATCTTTTTGAAAGCATAATGTGGTGTTAGTGATTCTGCGTCGATGGAAGAAACTATTGATATAAGCCAGGCTTAGTCAAATTTCGGAGATTATTGTATTTCCTTTTAATAATTTTAATGGATAGATAATGATGTAGAAATCGGGGTACGTTTTGCAGCACACGCTTTAAGTATGGACTTTTCCGTAAATTTTGGAGTGAGTTATATGCAAAAATACTTAGGCGTAACCGGAGTTGGGCTGATGAAAGTTATATGTAATACATGTAGTTTTCTTTACGTTTACAAGCGATTTGTTTTCGTACGATTGGGAATTTTAGGTTTTTACATTATCGGTTTAAAATATTTAAAAAATCGAAGAGAAAGGACAAAGTTCTTCAGGAACTAAGCCAAACTAAAAAGTTTATATAAATAGCTTCATCAATGCATTTTAAAATTATCCAATACTATCGATTGTTTCAATGCAAACTATCGAAGACATCGAATGGGATGACTATTGATAGTTTTATAGCTCGCCTTGTATGAATTCGTATTTCGTTGACATACTCTGGTGAACATATTTATGTCAGGATGATGGCGAACTCAGATAAGGTTAGTGTTACAGGAATTGTTTTTTAAAGAAAGCTTATGGCTTTCCGTTGGTTCAACTTGGTAATTTCTTGCTCTAGATTACACCCTTTGTGGGCCTGTTGAATGGATTTTTGGCTTGGATATATGAACGATCAAAAATTTTTGATTTTCTGGCAAGTTGTACAACTTGTCGCTACATTAATGGCCACGTTATCCACACTCATTCTATTTTGCGTTTATTTTGTTCACTAAATAACTCAAAATGCTAACCCAGCCGAAATATGTATGTACGTGCCGTCGTTAAATTCCATAAATGTAAGCCAAAACTATGAAATTGTAAAAATGAGATTTTACTATGAGACTGCTCGCAAAGTTGCAATGTTTGTGGACAATACGACCAACCTGATTGCGGATCGATCTAAACCAACGGTCGCAACGTTTAAGGTTTGCATTATGTCAAAATTATGTGTTTGTTGCAATTCATTCTGCCGTTTCATGTGTTTGGGTAGAAACTGAGTGCATGAACACCATTTAATGATCTCAATTATACGCGAAATGGAATTTATGCACTGAAATCTTACTCAGATCCACGAAATGATGTCGTGAATTGGACTACGCATAAACGTGATAATTGTGCCTATAATATATAAGGTAATTTTATGTTTTTATACTCTTTTTTACCACATGAATATATGAATTCGTGATAAGAATATATGAATTCGCCTTGGAAGATAGAAAGCGAGTAAGAAGAAATGCCGAACAGAGAAATTTGTCCTCTTTCAACTTAAATAAATGCATTTTGCAAACAAAAGTGCGTACGTTGTTTAGTGTCTTGGTTATATTGCACAGGGAGAATCGTAAAAAATCGCGGCGAATTATGTAGTAAGGATCTATTGATTGCATTATAAACATTTACATTTATTTGTTAAACATACAATAGATAATTATGTGACAGTTTACTCTGTTCAGTTATTTACTTCCATTTGCCATGGCCTGGTCAGGGGCGGCTGCTTAAGAAAAACTTAGCGTTCGATGGTGCTCGGACCAGGAATCGAATTTGAATTCCATCGGGTGATGATGGTACGCGCTACCAGCTACTCAACTAAGGTGACAGACAATAAAATATCGAATATATTTCACACTTGACTGTTTTGACTCCAAAAACTCGAACTGGCATTCCTACGACTAACCGTGCGCGTAATCTGTAAATATTTTTTCAACTATTCCTAACTTTGCAGAGCAGTGTTTCATTGTTTATTTGTCGCATTCAATTCTCAGCTAAACTGCGGCATAAACAATGATATATACACACAACCATACATTAAATATTTTCATGTCAATAAACTTTGATAAACTCATAAACCCTTCAAAACTCTTGATTCTTAAATGAAGTGACAAGTCGTAAATTGATTTCATGGCCATTCAACTAAAAGTGAATTAAAAGCAAACTGGCCAATGCCAATGAATTGCTTGTGGGAGGTAAAAGCACATTCCTAGAAATTTAGAATCGTAGTTTGAAATAACGCTAATGCAGCCAGAATACAAAAAAAAAACAACAAAAATGCAGAAATAACTGAAGCAAGTTACAACATAAAAACTAACACGAGCAAAAAAAATATTGAAAGAAAGTGACATTAAGGCTTGTCGGGGCTTGTCTTCTTTACCATGACAGTCAACAGTGAAAATACGGATAACGTAAAAAAGATTTAACGCGAATTGTGGAAGGAATTTGACCAAGGATATTGGTTAAATAAACTGTTTGTAATAGATTTTATGCTTGATGGGCAGCAGGATAGGATAGGGGATTCCGGCTGTCGGTTGAGTGTCAAGGCACACTATATCCGACTAGCATACTCGATATCGATTTTTGTGCACTTGCCAGTACATAGTACATGCATACGTATTAAGGTTGAAATGGATTTTCTTGTTGATGTGTACATGTATGAGCCAAAACAAAGTACCAAAATATGTCACTTAACCTTCTTTGTTTTTACTAAAACTAAATTCGTTGAACTAGCGGTTTCATGTGAGTGGATATACATACACACACGCATACAATTTTACTTAGCTTAATAAATGTATGCAAGTACTGTGACTGGTGCGTTGGTGTTTAGTGGCCTCCAAGTCACTTGCAGTAATAAATTTCGTATGCGGCTCTACCATCCAACTATGTCAGTGTGATCATCTTGCGTGCTAAAAGGGAATACCGTAGCATGGACATAAAACAGCAGCCACTTTAGTGCCATCAGCCAAAATTAAGCTCGCACCACCAAAGAGACCGAAAAATGTCAAGCCAAAAGCCTATAAGCACAACGAAGATTGAAGTGCTAAGTGCAGTATTCAGGACAAAGTAGTTTAGATGTAACAATCTATTTGTAGGTGGAATTTGACATGTATCAACATTAAACTGACTCTTGCTTCTTAGGCTTCACGTAAAAGGGAATATTTAATTTTACAACCGGTTTCACCAGCAATTTAAATGGAATATGATGTTGTATTTTCAGTCAATTTCGATACAAAAATCAGAAAATTAAAAATATTTTTCACTTAAATTGAAAACATTGTTGATATAATTTTGCTAATATGCGAGTATGAATTACACAGTGCTAAAAAAAAAATCAGTATACAACCGAAACATACAACATGAAAACCCACTAATTTTATTTTTAATCTAAAAACGATTTATATCAAAATATATGCGTTATGGTAAGGAATTTAATCAGGAAAACAATGTTTTAAGGGTAGCAGTTTTGGGTTGCCACCTGCTTGAAATGTCGAATTTAGTTAACTTATCCAAAAGTTATATGAAATGTCAATATATGGATGTCAAACGAAAGAGTGTTAAGAAGTTTTTAGTTTAAACATTAAGAATATTTTTGAGGTGTTGGAAGAGGGTTACCATCTGTTTAAAAATTTATTTCAAATTATTAAATAAGTTAAATAGATTATTAAATTATGGGTATAAATCGAATCTTTATTTCAGAACTATATTTAGCGAAGTTGCCACATAAAAAATAAAATTCAACTTAATTAATCAGTTAAATAAAATATATATCGCAATGTTACAGGAAGAATATTTAAGAATATCTTAGCGCGAAAAAACTTTTAAAGAGGGGTGCCATCTGTTTAAAAAATGAAATTTAATTAACTTTTACGCAAGTTATTTGAAATATGAAGCAAAAAGGGGTTAAAAAACTTGAGTTTGAACATTTAGAATGTTTGAAGAGAGTTGCCACGTATTTATAAAGTTACGTTGAAATTATTTAAGAGGTTGGATAAATTATTAAAAGATGTGTATTATCGAAATGATTTTCTAAAGGGCTTTATTAAGGAGGGTTGCCACCTGTTAAAAAAATGCTACTCAACATTAATTAGGGAAATTATCTAATTCAATTATGTATTAAAATTTCGGTGTATATATTGACTTCAAACTAAATTTTTCCTCTGTTAAATTTAAATTTTTTTAATTTTATCACTAAAAAAATCTGGAATGATTAACTAATTTCTCAGCAACTGTTAGAACTATCGACAAGTGGTTTATATGCAGTTTATGGAAAATTTTGTTTGCTTGCCGTATTTCGCATTAAGATTATTTTATGGTTCCATGATTAAGTGGAACCACTTATTTTTAGCTGAGCAAAGGTAAATTACAAATTTCTCAAAATCCTTGTCCATAAACCATAAATTTAATAAAAAAGAAATTTAAAGTTCCGAGCCTGCCTAACTGATAAACATGCATACATGCATATTAACCTATATGGACATAAACATACACACGTACATATATTTCCTTAAATAAGAGCATTTCTTTACAATCCATTTTGCTCTTTAGACTTTTACGCCATATACTAACCACGCGTGGTACAACCTCTTTGCAATTTAGACCTAACAACATTGATTCGTCACTATGTCACCAAGGAGAGCACTCAAGCAATGTTGTGTCAAGGCATTTAGACGAAAAATTTTGTTCTGCTACTTATGTGAGAGTGCGTTTGTATGAATCTACATATCGCTTGCTTAGAGTGAAAAGTTGCTAAGCCCAGTTTTTAAATTTTGCTGAAGAGAAAAACAATTTCGAATAGCCACCTTCTTCAAGTATTTTTGAAAACGTTGAATATCCAATTTTTTGTGTTTAAAGCATACACGTGAGAATGATTTGATGTTAGTTAAAAGATTTTTATATTACTTTGGCCATATCGAATGTTGTGGGGCTCTTTTGCAATTCCAACATTCATTCCAACTTTCATTGAGTATATATATATAAACGTAAATAAATGCTCGTGAAACAAGTATCTTAATCCATTTGAAATCGATGCATTTTCAATCACTCGTGCTGCTTCCATATGTATATAAAAATATGAAATTGCGCATAAAATGGACTTAGCAACTTTTCACTCCAAGCTAGCGATACGTATTTGTAAATAAACAAACATATGTACGTATATATGTAGGCATATTTATCTAACGCAGAGTCCACTCAAAAAGCCATCTTCATGTAAACATGCGCCTACTGTATTTGTGATTTTGTTGTTCGTCGACTGTGCGCCTTTTGCCAGTTGTCTTTTGGCTTTCTATCACTGGCACATTTCACTGCACATCGCTGCCTTCTAATGCGATATAATGGAGTGGAAAAAATTGTAAACGGCACCGAAAGGCGAATCCTGCTTATCTCCTCGCATTCATAAGCGTATACTCACGCCTGTGTATTTGCTTAGCTACTGCGTGACAGTTTAATTTGTAAGCAATTCTGGCTAGGAAACACGAAATCACTTACCTTTAAACAGAAAATAGACTGCAAAGCAAAATGACGAAATAAATTTGTTTTAAGAAAATTAGTAGCGTCAGTTGGTATTTTTACTTAACTATATTATTAGGCCAGTTTTCTTAAGTAGGTTTTAAAATTTATCTCTATTTAAACATAACTTTTGTCCTAAAAAAAATAAGTTTGAAGGACAGATAAATTTTAGTACCTACCTGAGGAAACGGCACTGAGTCTTTTAGAAAAATACAAACTACAAAAAATTTCTTATTTTTAATGTACATATTTAAATACATAAATACAAAATTAGAATTTTCAATATGAATGGAATGAGCCATTGTAAAGCAATGAAATTTGGCATAGTTAATATTTAGGGAAATGCCAGCCGTTTGCCCTTTTTTCTCAAATTTAAAAAATATTCGTCGCCCCTTTCTAAAATCCAAAAAAAATCGGTCCATGAATAAATTAAATCTTCGATGAATCTTCAATAATATTGATCAATAACTACAATTTGTTAGATGTGGCGATCAAAAATTCACAAGCCATAGGTCAAATATCAATTTTATTTTAAGTATGCAGTCGCGGGCATTGAAATCTGGCCCATTAAAAAATGTATTTTTGTATCTTTAGGCGATTTTTTATATTTTGATTAGCTTTAAAGGCAAATTATTAATGTTTACATAAAAATTAAAAATATATTATTATAAATGTATAAAATTCGGTAATGGTTCTACTTCGATAACATTGCATCAAACTTCCTCTAGAACTCATTTCGACTTAAGAAACGCATCGGCAGTCATATTTGCTAGCTAGGTCGTCATTATATGCCAAAGGCGCACGATTGGATTTTCGGTGCCCTCTTATGAACAATAGAGCTTATTTCCCCAACAGCTCTTTCTATCCGCAAATGTTGTTCTTTACCGTTTTGATAATTTTTCTTTTCTTTCACAAAAATGATAAATATTTATCACGAATAAGAGGCCAATAATATGTATAATTCACATAATGCAATTCCCCTCCTGGCACTTTCCTTTTATTTGTCTGTATTTCAATATCTGCAACTGTATTTATAAAATTAAAAATTTAAATATATGAGCAAGTGATTTAGTAACTGGATTTATTAAATCTTATTAGGAAAGTCCCTCAATGGAGACATAGTACTACAATCCAAAAAGTAATAAAGTAATCGGGCTATAAATGTCGATTATTCAAATGTCTTACTACGGCACCACCTTACACGAGAACCAAACTGTGCGCCATATTTCATCGATTTTAGCTTCAGTGCCAGTGAAATGGTTGCAAAAATTCCTGGAAGCTAATTACCGCAATCTTCATCACGCGGCTTGTGCTTTTGTCGCCTGCCCTTAATAATACTTGCGTGACTAACAAGTATAACTTCGATTTTCAAAATAACAACTAGTAAATTGCATAAATCATTTGGAAAATAATCGCCATTTCCGATGTAATTTATTTAACTCTATCTTCCATTCAGCCTCTAGTTTTACGCAGGCGGCATACCGCAATCTTGGTAGCCATAGTTTGGTATTCGATTTTTTTTTTGCTTAAGCATCTTCCTCACACATACCACCGAAATGTTATACAATGGACAACTTATTTAATTGAAGATGTAACTGCACCGACCAAATATTGTAGATACAAAGCTTCATGCATATAAATATGTCTATGCGCATATACATATATGCACATATACATATGTACATTAGACAGCATCACCCCACATTAAAAAAAAAATCGTTACTGTATTTCCATTGGAATTATAAAGTCTATTATATTTAAAAACTTCCACCTAAATATTTCATAAAAATATCAAGATTTACGTTAGCTGGACCGATATGAAAATACCTCCAAATATGGAGTTTTTTGTGAATAAAAATAACTTCTTAAAGATTTTTTTGAAAACAAAAAATAAATCGTCTCAAATGACAAAACGGTTTAAGCTTACAAAATTAAAAAAAATAAATAATAATTAAAAAAGTGTAAACAAATTTACTACGGAATCGTGATAATCAGATTTTTTATGCTATTTTTTTAATTTTTTTCAAATCGGATTAGTTTTGGCCCAGTTATTAAAGTTTTCTCTAAACCAGTCTTTGAAAAAAGTTAAAAAACAGCATCAAAAATCTGTTTATTACGATGCCACTGAAAAGATTTTTAAATATCTTTATGCAAATTTTTTAAGCTAAATTTTTTTTTTATATGTGGGATTTTTTTAAGTTCTTTAAGAAAATATTTTTAATTCATAAAAACTCCAATTTTGGAGGTACATATTTTCAAATCGGTCCAGCTCACGTAAATCTTAATAAATATTTTTCCGAAATATTTTGGTGGACGCCTTCAAATTTAAAAAATTTTGTAATCACGGCGGAAAACTCCTAAACTTTTTTTTGGTGATGTAGTCTAATGTATGTACATAAGTCTGCTATGCTTTTGTATGAATACCTACATATTTATAGAAACTACTCGCATTCATTTGCCTCCTGGGTCAGTTTGCATTACGTAGTTTCTACTTTTCTGCATTTTACTTACGCATTTTACGCATATCCATCAGTGTAGTCTTTCGTACATGTGTATATATGTATATAAGTATATAAGCTATTTTCGGAGTAGACTTGTTCTTAACGCAAAACACGTTGTGGTTATTATTTTGATTTGTTTACATGTAGTCGCAAAAATAGAACATCACTCAGGAATATTTACTCAAATATTTCGACTGTACTTATTTATTTATTTATTTGTGTCTATAAAAATACATTCCTATATTTTCCTTTTATTGCTAATGGGCAAATAATCGAACATGCTGTTGTGACATTTTTCTATTTGCCTCATTTATGTATTTACATATGAACGCAGTTGCCCATTTTCACTATTTCAATATTTTGCCAATTTCATACGTGTCTTGCCGGCAAATTGAGCAAGCAACTAGTTCAGGGGATTTGTGTATTTGCAAGCATTTATAGGAGACAACCATGCGTATACGTTACATTCTTGGAACAATAGCAATAAGTTCAATAAATGCCATTAGAGTTTACTTACGAATTTGTGTTAAAACTCGCCGCTGAGAAAACGGCACTAAGTGTGCAGTGTCTGTTAATGAATTTCGTTGAATGTGTGTATGTATAATTGTTTACACAATCTCACATATTATCAACTAGTGAACGGTGCATAAATAGACATGGGAATATGCGTGCCTTGGCATATCCAGGTAGACCTACGTTAAAATAAACATTAAATTAATTGGAATATGTACGCCCACATTTTAATAGTTCACTCCACACAAACAAGGGAGGTGCGGAACTACGTGGGCGTATGTTAAATATTTATCCCAATAGAAAATTACAAAGCGGTTAACCACAATTTATTAACAAGCGCGCGTATATTGTAAACATCGAAGGGAGCGATAAAAGCGAGCAATTTGTATACCCAATACTTAATTGCAAATATGTAGTCAGAAAGCATACAGTAAATATTTTGTGTTTTCCTTTTTCTTATGCGCTGGGCCAATTTCTCCCTCCGATATATGGTGTGCTCCGTAATGGAAGTGAGCTTCAATTTTACTCCGTCTCCGAGCGGAAAGTGGTTTTAATGGGAATGATTTTCATGACACAAGTTCGCACGATATTCTCAATGGGGTATAAGATATTTTTGTATTTATTAAGATAGCAAGTTAAATAACAGTATAGAACAGGCATTTCAAGGCCTTAACAAAATAATGCCTAAACATTAGCAGCCATGCTTTTTAGTCAAATCTTAAATGGATTTTGCTACAACTCATCACTATCTTTTTTTTACGTTTGTTTAAACAAATTTTCTTCACAAATTAGATTATAATATATTTCCTATAAAAAGTTACTACGCATGTTTAAACTTTGCTTCAAACATACTTCTTGTTTTCAATGACCTGTAGTAAAATTTATCGATGCGTGATGAAATGATTGTTTAAATGGAATAAAATGGCGGATGTTCTCTTGCTAAAGAACACCACAGGAAAGTTTTTTTTTTTTGTAGATGAGGAGAGTTTTTCTGGTTTCAAAATAGTTTGAAAATTACGGCCAAAATCATAATTTAAAAATTTTCGTATTTGTGTATTTTATTTTGTTTTACTTCGTATTTGAAATAAACTTTTGTATGAAATATAATTGTGATTTTGAAAAAAAAAATTTATAAAAAAGTGAAGGCAAAATTGAATATAAAAACGAAAACGAAAGCAATGAGAAATAGCTAAGAATTAAGGAAATTCATTGAATTTTTTTTTATAAGAATCGCACAATATCCCGTCTTCAAAAATTCAGCTATCAAGTTGTCGTAATTTATCGAGACATTGAAGTTTATAGTTATCGAAGTTTATCGAGTTAATCATGTTTATTGAGTTACCAGAATGATCAAATTTTTTTAATTTGCAATAGTGTTACATCGTATTATTAACGGTAGCTTCGAAATTATTATTACTATTTAGTTAGTCTTTTTAGGTGTATTTTTAACTAATACCTTTCGATTTTATAATAAAAGTTAAATTTCAAATCAATTAGTTTTTTTTATGAAAATCGATAAAAGTTCCAAGATAACCAAATCATCGGGTCTCCCATTGGACAGGCCTTTCCCCTTAAAAAAAATAATAATTAGGTATTGGTTTTTTAAGTAAAATTTCAATTCTAACTTAAGTATTTTTTGGCTTTTCATGTAATTGCTGAACATTCCAAAATTTACATGTTATAAATAAAAAAAAAAATCTCTACGTGCTGTTGTATTTTAATTTAACAGAAGTAGCTAGATACTTAAAAAATAAAACAATAATTTTTAAATTTAGCGAAATTTGTCAAATTAATGTAACTTATTTATCAAATTATCGATTTTTATTGAATATAATTATTTATGGAGTTAGCGAAATTTATTGAGATATCGTCTTGTATCAGGTTCTTTCATCGAGTTATCGATAATTATTGATTTTCTGAGATTCTCTGGTTTTCAAAGTATAGCGGGTTATCGAAATTGCTAGGGCTATATAAGTATAATGAGTTTTCACTGTTTATCGGTTTATCGAAATCTATCGAGCTACCGGAGTGTAACGAGTTATAGAATTTTGTCGATTGATGTCGAAATTTATGGAGCAATCTAAATTAATCAAGCTAACGAAATTTGTAGTGATGGAAATTTTATGAAGTTATCGATTTTAAAAGATGTATGTCAATTTCAGAGTTAACCAAATTCATCGAGTCCTCGAAACGCACAGTTATCGATAGTAGGAGTAGTAGAGATATGTCGAAGTTTAGAAAAACCAGAAGGTTTCAAGTAAATTTCAAGGCCTGCCAAAGTCCTTCAATGATAAAAAAAAAACTGGTAGTCAGGCTCTACTTGTACCTTATAAGTTAAACGTCGTGCTAAGTTTGAAGAGAAGGGCTCTTAAAAACTATAAAAAGGTCGAATTTCGACTGTAACTGGCACTTTTAGTTTATATTAATAACTCAACCCTGAAGAGTTTAAAGGGGAAAAAAATAATAATTTTAGTGCCACCAAATAATAAAAAAGTAGTATGTGAATCCCGATCGAAGTGAAATTTCTTCTTTCTATTATCCGTAC
Organism: Rhagoletis pomonella; assembly: GCF_013731165.1. Taxonomy (NCBI): domain Eukaryota; kingdom Metazoa; phylum Arthropoda; class Insecta; order Diptera; family Tephritidae; genus Rhagoletis; species Rhagoletis pomonella. Next base: position 61,695 of record NW_023459153.1, on the reverse strand, counting down.
AGCTCCTTATATCATACGCTATTCTAAATCTTGATCTCAATCTCAATCATTGTACTAATCATAATCCCAGTCCTAATCTTAATCTTATCTTTTAATTAATAAAAATATTAACCTTAAAATTTAACTTAATCTTAATCTCAATTTAATTAATTTCAATCTTAATTTTAAGCTTAGTCTTAATCTTAACCTTAGTTATAATCTTAATCTTAACATCAATCAAAATCTCAATCGTAATTATAACCTTGACTTTTATTTTAATTTTAATCTTAGTCTTAATTTTAAACATATTCTTGATGGTTATATTAATTTAATCTTTATCTGTATCTTAATCTTAATTTTACTCTTAATCGTAATCTTTATCTTAATCTCAACCTTAATCGCAACTCTTAAACATAGTCTTAATCTTAATCATAATCTTGTTCTTAACTTCAATCTTAACCTTAATCTTTGTTTTAGTCTTAGTCCTAATCAATATCTTAATCTGAGTTTAATCTTATTCTTAATGTTACTCTAAATCTTAATCATTATTTTAATCTAAATGTAAAGGTAAATCTTAATCTCAAACTTAATCTGAATTTTAATCTATATCTATATCGAAATCTTAATTTTAGTCCCAAACTCAATTTTAATCTTAATCAAAATATTAATCTTAATTTAAATGTTAGCCTTAATCTTAGGCTTTTCTTAATCTTAATCTCAATCTTAAACTTGGTCACTATAGTAATCTTGATATCAATCCCAATCTAAATTTTTAGAGATTAGATTGTGTTACTTTTTCGTTACATCCATGTTTCCATTTACTCCCAGATGAACAAAAATAATTTCTATAAATATTACATAAGTTATAATTTAAGATCCAAAAAGTGAATTTTTCTTTAAATTTAGCAGCCAGAGAAGTAAATTTGCTTCTCTGGTGAAATATTCCATGCATTAAAAAGAAACAACCTTCATATTTTCAACACAAAACAGCCAAATGGAAGCTTGTGCTGAAAAAAATTAAGTACCATAATTTTTCATCGGCCATATAATATGTGTATGGTCAGAGAATATGTGCCCTTATAACTGCCATTCTAGTTGCAATTTCATGGAACAAACCTCAAACGTGTGACTCATCACTCAGCAAAAAATAAGAAGCACTAAACATGAAACATAAATAACACAACACAAGAGAATACCAAAAAAACGTGGGCTGCGCTATACAATAAAGTTACAGTTTACAATCAGCATGGTTTGTAAATAAAAAGATAACAGTAAAAAAAAAATTAACGAGATGAATTTGTTACATGCCAAAACCGTATGTATGTATGTACTCATATTATTTGGAGCAATTGCCAAGCGCCAACAAAGCGTTCAATGCTCGCTCCTACCAAATTACCAGTTGGCATGCATTCGCAGCTGGGAATAGCAGATTTTTTTTTACTTAGAAAGCAATCAGAATTTTACGAAACCATTATGAAGAAAATGCATGACATTGCAAGTGCGCTGATATTCGTACAGAGGTGCTCGGGTGAACAGAAGGAGACGGAAGACAGACAAGCACCATTGCTCCAACGGCAAAGAGACACATGACGTAAAACAAGGCGCCAAGGTAATAAATAAATAAATACGCCAAAGAAAAAAATATTAAAAACAAAAAATCAATAAAAGAATACACAGTTCTTGTATTCCCTTCTTTTAAATGCTCATTTCCATTTAATGGCCTCGTTGCAGCTGCGTTCACTGGCCGTCTTGGCCTGCATTCAATTTGCACTGTCCAAACATATGTATGTATGTATATATGTAGGCGGCGAAAGGCAACTTCAAGTGCCAGTTGGTTAACATAAATTATTAGCAAGTTCATGTGGCAAGGCTATGGCCTTGAGCAACGCATTTAGAAGTGATTCCAAATGGCTTGGTTTGTGTGACTAAGCACATTTATAAATAAAAAATACGTAAAGTTTAACAACTTTCACAGCTACTTGTGCCCCACTGTCATCACAGACACTTCAAGGTAGACCTTTCCCCCTCTCCAGACGTCTGCTGCAGCTCGAGTGCAACACTACATACATATGTATGTACATGTGCAATTGCACAAACAAATTTAAGTATTCCACAGACAGCAATAAAAGTTGGCGTTACGATTAGACATTTCATTTCAATTCTGCACGCGAGTACACGCTTTTAACTTGCAGTGGTAAGTGGTAAAAAATAACTGCAAAACATAAAATAAAGTCAAGCCCATAAGCTAATGACAAATGCGCGCTGCTAAGCCTGTAAGCAGACCTTATTTATTTATAAAGTACTTAAACTCAACGAGCAGTGCTTGTGAGCGAGCAACACTTGCATGTGTACGCGGCGTATGAGTAACATTTAGCAAAGCCTGTACTCGTTTGAGTGGCGGCAGTCAACTGCTTGTGCCAAATTCGAGTATACTTGTATGTTTGTACATATATTCCTTGCTTTGCAAGTCCTTCAGTGGCGAGCAGCTATGTGTCGCTATAGTGCGTGCATGTGCGCAACTTTAAGTATCAAATTTATATGCCGAAAAGTGTGAAAAAATTAATAGTTAATGCAGAGAAGCGCCAAAGTGTTGTGTTTCGCGTGTAGCCAGCGAAGCATTCCCGGTGGCGTATGAAAAATTACACCAACTATTTTTGTGGCGCATCGAAAAAGGTGAAGCTATGAAGCTATGAAGCCTTTAAAGGTGATTAGTAAGATGTGAAAGCAGTTAACTATAATAAATTTCAAAATGTCATTATTACTAAAAGTAAATTAAGTTCCATCAAAAAGGAAGAGAAATAATAATAACAAACTCCAAAAATTTTTCAGCGACATTTCATGAGAAAGATTACGTCACATCCTTGGTTCGATACAACTTCTCTTAAAGAGCTTTTTAAGTAAACAATTTCCTTGTAAAAAAAACATGTCAAATCTGTAGTGTTTAACAAAACCTTACGACACCCCCATACTTTTAAATTTTGGGTATATACATATTTTGTTTAATTTGAAATTATAAATTATTTTTTCAAAAAAATATGGTTAGTTCTATATCGAAAAAAAAACGCTTATTTACTTCATTAGTGTCATAATCACAAATCGAAAATGCAGTGTACATTTGTATAGCTATACCGATTACCAGTAGCTCACTGGAACAAAATATGTATGCAGGTAAAAATTTTTCCTATGTGAGCGTTCTTCAATCTAATTCTGAAGTAGGGCGTTCTTGAAAAGTTGTCTGAGATAAAGCGTTTTGGAGCAGCCGAGATAGGTCGATTTCCACTCGGGTATCGATATGGAAATGAACGATATAAATCGAATTTAAAAATTGTATCGAGGAATTAAACAAAATCAACAAAATGTTACTAAAAATTCAGCTTTGACTGAATAACTGGTTAAAAGTGCGTTCTACCACTCCACTTGAGCTGGGCTTGATCCCTGGTCCGAGAAACAGCTGAGTTATAAAGGGCAATGGCATTCCTCCGAGTTCGTTTCTGCCATTAAAAAATCTAGCACTTAGCAAGAGTGTAAGTGCCAAAATATTTAATTATTTTTATAAGACGGCATAACCAAAAATGTTCTAAAAATTCTGGATAAAAAGTTAAAATTATAATGAAGATTTGTTGAATTTTTGATTTCTCTTCAGAAATAGAAAAATAGATGTGTATGGTTTTGTTGCAGTTGAGTGAACTACATTATTATAAAAAATTATCAAAATTAAACAATAATAAAATTCCGAGCGGGTGTAGTCCCTACGCGAGGAAGAAGTGGAACTTTTCAGAATCATTTTAGTTCGTTAATTAAATCTAATTTCGACCTTGGCTTCAGCCTTAGATGTTTCGCAGCAGTTGAGAGGATTTTGGTGGACACTTATTGTCTATTTATTATTTCCAGGTTACCATTGCAATAGTAACGGCTACACCCCGCGATAAAAGATAGCACATTAATATTTTTACCACTTTTTACTACTTTTCTTTTATTTTTTTAAGGTTCATCCTTTTTATATCAAAGTATGGCTCTTTATCAAACAAATACCATATAAATCTATATTTAGGACTTTGTATAAAAGTTTTAAAAACTCCACAAACCTTTCATCCCAATTCCAAGCATTTTAATTTTAATTTTAGGAATAATTTTTGGTATGCAGTTTCATAGCTTCTCAATTGTGTATATATT
>NW_023459153.1:0-27543 GCF_013731165.1 Rhagoletis pomonella | reverse complement strand
TTACGATATTCAATTCTAGTACTCGTAGGCGTCAGTTCGTCCCGTCACTGTCAAATGAAAATAATTAGCCTCTAGATGTGTAGTAATACATTATTTTTCTGAGTAGGGTTGCCACTTGTTTAAAACCCATAAGTTCTTCACCGTTCGTTGGATAAAAAAGTGAGATACCAAATGAAAGTGCATGGCCTTCGCATAGACAAAAAATAATAATTTTTTTTGTGGAGGGTTGCCACCAGTTAAAAATTACTATCGTCTATACATAGTATAAAGGAAATTCGAGATATTTTAACCACGTTACTGAATCGATTTAGACGAGAATTTTTAAGTATGTATATAACAAACGAAGTACATGATGACATATGACCCCGTTCGAGTGATAATCTAGTTTTTCCAATGCAGTTAAGGCTTGTTGGAAATGCCTTATAAGTATCTTAAATGCAAGTTGGGCAAATAGTAAATCAAAACACTTGCTCAGGCCACGAACGCAATGGAAGAACCAAGTGAAGAAGGACAATGTCTGTGCTCGGGATAAGCAACAGGCGCGAATTCGCACAAGAGAGTAGCAAGTAGAGAAGCCTTTGGTCTCGGCCCAAACCGAAAAATGGTTGCAGTGCCAAATAAGAAGAAGAAGTATGTCATACCATCCCGCAGGGTCCGGGTTCGAGCGCAGTTTCCGACCAAACATCAAAAAATAAAATATGAAAATCTTGTTTCTTATAGTGGTCGCCCCTCGGCAGGTAATGGCAAACTGCGATATGAAAAATAGCTTTTCATAAAAATACAATCGCCGTTCGGAGTCGACATAAAACTCTGGTCCCTCTCCTTTGTGCGACAACATCAAGGCGCCCGCCATAAATTGGAGGAGTAGTTCGGCCATACACTAAAGAGCGTGTCAGACGTGGCAATATTTCGAAATGTGCCACGCAATTCGCTGTCAAATTGAAAAAGATAAATTTTATTTCGATGTATGAATAGCCAGAAAATACTTTCTGTCACATTTTCGAAATCAGTTTCAAAAATAAAAGTTGCAAGATGTGATTTCGGAAATATATTTCAACTTGCTTGTGCTGGACTAGCAATCTGCCATTCGCCTTTCGGAAATAAAAAACCTCTTTCGTAAGTCACTTTACATGCAAGATGTGACTGCTCATGCAACTGATTTCTGAAATTTCTCAATTTGACAGCCTTTTCGAAATATAAGTGCATTGCCACATCTGACAGGCTCTTAATACATATTGTGAAAGCGCCAATCTGTTATTATTATTATTATTATTATGGCGATAACGAGGCATTCAGTTACAGATAACCGATCAGGGTAAGTTGTTGCAAACCTTGAAAAGACCTGTGCAAAAACCCAGATCTAGTACCGAATTAGTTTTCAAAAGTAAGGCCAAGTACCTTCATAGGAGTGAATCTCGACATCAAGCTGCTCTGGAATGAGAACACTGCGGAACGTATTAAGAAAAAGCATTGATATGATTTTCACCTCCTAAATAAGCTGACGGCATACTAACCCCTCTATTCTAGCAGAGCCGCAAAACAAAAGCTCGTCACTATTATGATTTCTAGTGCCCCGCAAAATGATCCACAAAAATTCGATTTTAAAAGCTACAGAAAAATACACATTAACTTAAAAATTTGTGTTGTAGTGGCATATGTATTGGTTGTAGTGGCAAACGTTGAGGCGCAGTGGAAATCACAGCAGTGATGAGTTCAGGTTTGTGACTCAATTAGAATACGGCTGTATGTCTGATGTTAAATAACCCTAAAATCATAAAGGCTGCTTTCTACAGCTGCCTCTTTTTATCCGCGCACATAACCGTAATATAAAAGGCATGTAACCGGTTCTAAATTGTGTTCCGCCAGTTTGGTTACTGCGTACTGGTACTTAATATAAAAAGCTGCTCTAAAATGTGTGTGTCTTTACCGAGTAGTTACCAAATTTTATAAAAGCTAAAATTCATAAGTTGGGAATTTCTTGAAAATGCTGGGTTTTTATAGATACTGCAACTAATTTACTGATGTGGAACTTATTTTAAAATTCAGGACTTTAGTGGGTAATATACAAGCCTTTGAACGAAGATGATTTTCGAAGTAATATGACTTAGGACCCTTCTATATGAAAGTAACGATATTAATGTTACCTTTCTACTGAAACATATATATGTTTTGAATGAATGGAACTTTGTGCAAATATTTTATTTATGATGTGGGTAAGATTTTTCCCTCGTTTTTGTGGGTCATTTAAAAGAGGATGTCTGGCATTAGTTAAAATTTGCTGGCCTATTTACCAGCTCTTTCCCCATGAATGTCGTCACAGGGATCCAACTACGTACCACCCATTGCAAACGTAAATCTTAAGCTGCCTCCAGATACCCGCTTAAATTTGGCGGAGTTAAGCTCTGGAAACTTTAGCAGGTATTTTTAAAACTGACGCAGTTGCAAGAAAATATTCCAGTACAAGCCACGGAGGGTATATCAATGGCTGCTTTCAACCAATATTCAAACTTTCCAAAATACTCTGGGATATTGAATTGTTCAACTTTTTATTCACTATACGACTTGCATATGTCTCAAAGATGGAAATAAGGGCTTCTAAGATCGAAAGGGATTGGTAACCCCATCCAACCTATACTCTCCATCCATTTCAACCCTGCCTAGCCGATCAATGCGGCAGAGGTAGTTAAAGTTGGCAAAATAGTAACTGCAGCACCGCGGGGGCAACCAAAGCAGAGTAGTTGCTTTTGGATTCCCAGAAAACGCTTTATGCAGCAACCATAAAAATAATTAATTTTGTAATTAAAGTTTCACGATAAGGGATTTAAGGATTTTGACATTTTTCATTTTATGTACATAAATAAAAATGAAAGGAAGGTGTATGTATGTAATGCCACCTTCTTTTCAACTCTGCGCCGTTGAAAATATGTTAATTTCGGTTATTGTTTAGCTTTTATTTGATTGCGTTTGACATTTTGTTTATATTTCATTAATTATATGTCCTTAAGCTCTTTTGGCTTAACACGTTAATATCTGCTACAAATCCTTTGTTACACACAGGCAGTACGAAAAAAAGCGAGTTTGTTAAAATACACATTTTGTTTGCTTAGCATTTTGATTTCCCAAGTCGTGCCAAAAAAGTTAAGGAAGGAAGGTGCGGCAGGGAAAGTGAATTACATTTTGGGTTTATATTTTTCGTTTACTGTTCTGGTCAATATTTGTTTGCTTCCTAATATACATATCTATAAATAAAAAAATATATATCGAAGAAAAACTTTCGAAAATTTTTGTATACCCATTTCTTAAAACTAACAAATTTACGAAAAATATAGGACATAAATGAAAAAAATCTACGCAAAAGAGTGAAAGTTATTATGAGAATAAAAATACTAACTTTTAGTTGACCATACTTACTAATTTTCTTACGTGCAGTTTTGAAATAACCGCCAGACTTGTATATTAGCTTAAATCAATATTTTCATGTATGCATTTATATGTCTCATCGGTACGTTTCTATAATAAAATTGCTTTTAACATGTTTTCATTGCTTAGTAGTTCTCTCAATGAGCCAAATGATTTTGTTGTATTTGTGATGAATACACGGTTAACAAGTTCCGGAAACCCATAAAGGATTTTATCGAAAGTGCTTCTTTCTTTTACTTCAAGACTGTTAGCGCAGTGTGCTGTCAACATTTAAGGCTCTGGTTCAGTGGTCATAAAAACCGTATGAAATTCAGAGTGCATCTGCTATGGAAAGAACAGAAACACCACTTTTCATTGACTAGAAGATCCTAACCACATTAAGGCAAAAAGTGCCTATTGCAACAGCTAAAAAAAATTTCAATGCAGTGAGCAATGACAGTGATTCCTAATAAATAACGTACGCAAACCAAACACTGTAGAATATTGGCTTCTAGATTAAAAAAAAAAATTGTTTGGCAGCAGGTACAAAAGTGACGTTCTATCGTAGCAGGTCTTCTACCACTTTTTTTTTATTCATTCAGAAATTTATATTGTTTTTTGTTCAGACAAATTTTGTATAAGTCAAATTAATGGCAACTTTTGTTAGACACTTCGAAACGAAGCATAAAGTGTGTCCTTTTACACAATGGTAACCAATATGATTTAGTTCCCATAGCTCATTCAAGAAAATTAACAAACGCACGGATAGACAACCTCCGCTTCGTTGAAATCAACATATCTAATAAGTGATGTTCCAATACCAGTACTTAAAAGAATATAAAAGTATATACTCGAGTATGTTTAGTGGTTATTTTTTCACTTCGATACTCGTGTACAAGTACCGAATGGTGGGTACCGACAACAATTTGCAAGTATTTACTTGTTTGAAAAACTTGTAAAAATGCAACTGAAAATAGGTCTGTGTTGCCACTGCTTAAAAATTGTGATTAAAGCTTAGACTCCAGCGCTCAAGAAAAATCACAAGAAATATTAGGAAGGTTTTATTACCTGACTTTTATTTTTTGATCAGGGATAATAATTATTATTCAGTTTTATTTTTTTCACTTAATAATAATGATTATTCAAAAAACATAAGAGCTATACCAGCACGTCGGAATCCTTTTCAGAGGTAGCGACTCCATAATAAAAGGAATAAGTCCCACAATTTTCAAGTCGAAACTTCAGTTGGTTGCATCTGTAAGGCCTTTTAAAATTTGTAGATAATCATTATTATTAAGTGGACAAATAAAACTCTATAATAAATATTATCTCCAAGCGAAAAATAAAAATCATAATAAAATAATGATCTTAATTATAATTAATTCGCCACTTAAGGTGAAAAGGTTAAATGTCCATTTTTTTAATGTAGTTTTTGATGCAAAATGTCAGTTAATATGAAACTACATCGATTTTTCGTCTCTCCTGAACAATTTCAAAAAATGGGCGCCTTTTCACCCTTAGGTAAAGAATTATTTGTTAACGCAAAAATAAAAATCAAATTCCGTTGTGCGGAAAAAATAAAATGATTAGATGTTGATTTCAATTATTTTACTTATAATGATTACCTTCCCAGGAACTTTCAAGTAAGGCCATTTTCCAATTCTTTGTAAGCTTACACGACGCTTACGACTGTGTTTGATTTTACATTGTATACGCCCATTGAACGAAACGTTTTCGTAAGTTTTTTGAGAATTTTTTACCACATGTAGACTCGAGTATTTTCTAGTGATGTTTTGAATAATATCGAACATTCTCTTCCATACTTTAAGTGAATACAGCCGTCGGCTACATGGTGGTATCAGACGAACATTATATCTAGTCCAATTTTCGCAGCTCCTATGTTGGCTCAGTTCTTCAAGTCAATCTAAACTCAGCGGTGTTTTTTTTTACTCAACACCACCCCTTTGCGTTCGCTTTTTTCTCATGTCACTTTTTTGCTTCCGATTTACATTTTCATATATCTAAATAAGTTCACATTTGTGCACGCCTCATGCGCTTTGTTGGCAGCGACAAGGCTTTGGACTCGAGCGTATGTATTTCCGTTTCCTGTTTTATGTTTTTGTTTCTTTCCTCGTACGCTCTGTGTGTTATCTCATTTTTTGCAATTGCTTCTTTAACACGGTTTTTATATTGTCGATTTTGGTTGTATGTACTACTTTTTGTGTGTGCAGTTCATTTTTCCGCCAGTTGCAGTTGTTTTAGCAGCGTTGTATATAGTGTAGTAGACGATAGTATAGTGGTTTTTGTTGTTTCCATCTCTTGTGCCATTCGCTGTTTCACGTTGACAGCGACCATTGTTTTTGTTGGCCAACGAAACTATTATGCAGTTGATAACAAGAGTTTATCGGGCTCATGTGTATCATAGAACTCTTTTTGTTTTCTCCAAACCAATTCTCATCCTGTTTGCTTGTTTTCATTCTATTCTCTTTGTCTTGTGGCTTGTGCACCGGGAAATGCAACGTTTGTTTTTTTTTTTTAATTTACACAGGAAACGAACGTTGCAAAAATAAATACAGTAGATTAAGTACACATACTGGTATGTATGTATGTATGTACTATGATGCTGTTCAAATGCCATCTAGTCGAATGCACATAATGAAAGCAAAAGTAAAAAGTAAGCCTATTGAATCTACACAAGCCTCCTATCCTTTACATCTTCCTTCCTTCCGTCATATCGTCCCACTTTTCTTTCCTATGCTCTTTTTTCATATTTTGTCTACTGTCATTTTACCCATTTTGGTTCGCATTTTTGCCTGAAATTGTGTCAAAAGGATTAAATGGCACTCATACGACCCGATACCTTTGTAGGTATTAATCGAATCGACTTTTACAAAGCAATCAAAAGCTTTCTATGCCAATGATCTCCATGTCAAATGAATTTGATATTACAACACTTAACTAGCTCATTCACAAGGAAAGTACTTACTTATTGTGATTCTTCACATTGTTGGCGTAGTTTAAAAAAAAATGCTTAAAAAGGTTTGTTTCTGACAAAGTGTAGCACCTTTATGCATTACTTTCTAAGATTACAACGATATGGATATTTAAGAGCAATAAATGGTAAATAATAAAACGAGCTGTTAAGCGAAAAAGGCAAATAATTAAAGTGTCAAGTAGCCAATACTTACTTTGTGCTTATTAACTAAAGAAAAAATATATTTAGGTTAGGCTTTTGATTTTCGATACAGAGATGCTATAGGATGAATGCTGCTTCCCAGCAAAAAACACGATTACCATAGAAACGAATGTGGAAACGAGCTAGGCGATGGGAATCGCTTACCCTTTCGCTTCAGGAAGGCCTTATTTTAACATGGGCATGTCATTGGCGGTAAGCCCTTACCCGCAGCATTACCTTCAAACGAAACGAGAACGCATGGATAAACAGAATCCAGAGAAGCGAACAAAGAATGCCTTACAGAGAAACTAATGTAGAATGCCCAGATGAGTACATACTTATTTATATTATATCAGAAAATGTCTTAAAAGATTAAATTTAATTAAAATTTTTATAAATCAGTTTTTATACAAACATATTTATGTATTTGGGTATTTAGATTTTACTTAAAAATCGGTATGTACATACATGCATATTTAATAAAGCTTAAAATTCTACTTTCTCACTCATGTACGTCACTTCATTGACTGACTTCAACTTCGCTGCAAATTGAACAAAGCAAAACATGATTTTTATGCGAGACAAATTTCCACAGAAACTAACGGTAGGAAAAGATTTTTTGGATATTCATTCTATTTTTCAGCTGACTACGATGCAGCATTCTACGTTGCATTCCCCGAAATGAAGCAAAGAAGCGAAATAAAAAAAATATTGTAGGACATTCTACTTTGCATGCCCTGAAATGAAGCAAAGAAGTGAAAAAAATAAAATATTGTAGGACATTCTACTTTGCATTCCCTGAAATGAAGCAAAGAAGCGAATTAAGAAAGAAATATTATAGGACATTCTACTTTGCATTCCCCAAAATGAAACAATGAAGCGAAATAAATAAAATATTGTAGGACATTCTACTTTGCATTACCGACAATGCCTAAAAGAAGCGAAAAAATTCGAAGGCATTATAACGCTATGCCTTCTAGAACACGTTACCACTAAAAGCAATTACCGATTTTTTGCTGGGTTGCTAAGATGCCACAATCAGGCAGGTTCTGCAATTCACTTTAGTTGAAAGATAAATTTTTTAATGAACTTTAGTCCTTAAACAATGATAGCAAAAGTGAGTGCAAATAGGTTCGGTAATGCGAAAATTGCTCAATTTCGCTTTTTAGAAAAGTGACACCAGCAATTTTGATGAAATTTTTGGAAACAACAGCAAAATTTGTGCTTAGCAATTTACGAGCAGGTTATAGATTATGGTGTGATGTTATAAGAAGAATAATCTGAGCAAAACTCTATCCTTATCCTTTCTAATATTGGCTGAATTTCTTTATTCATTCTGAACGTTTGGAATAAACTTTTTTGTTTACTTATTCTTTAGAACGTTCCTGATGATATGTTAACGTATATTTCAAAAGCATTCTGTTTATTCCGGCTGTGAAATGGGATTATCCGGAATGTATAAAGAAACGCAGCCATTATAAATCCGAAAGTGAGTTTGTTTACTTGTTACGCTTTCACGCTTTAACTACTCAACCGATTCCCATTAAATTTTGTACACTAGTGCCATTTAGCCCAACCTAAAATATAGGATAGATTTAATCTCGATTATGTGAGGGGGCGTGGCACCTCCCATAGAACGGAGTTTTCATATCTCAGAAAATATGTTTGATAGAGTACAGGAACTTGGTATAGATACATATATGTATGTATGTAAAATCAATTCCATATTCATGGAGGAGGGCTGCCACCTGTTTAAAAAATCAAATCCGACTTGAATTAAGGGAATTATTTATTTGAAAATTATATTAAAGAATGGATGACAAGAGGCTTAAAAAAGTTGTAGTTTGAAAGTATTTTGGAAAGGGTTACCACCTGTGAATTAATTTAAATTAACTATTCGTAAGCGGTCTGAAAAATTAATATCCGGGTGTCAAATGAAAAATTACTAAGAAACCTTCAGATTGAACATTTAAATATTACTAAGGTTTTTTAAAAGCGTTGCCACCCGTTTAAAAATTAAATTCATTTAATTTAAATGAATTACTACAATATGGGTACCAATCGAAAGGTTTTTGATAAGGGTTTTAGTTCTGAACTACATGTAAGAGGGTTGCCACCTGTTTGAAATATCAAACTCTTCTTGAATTAAAGGAATTTGATAATTGGAATATGTATCACAATATGGACGTCAGACTAAAGCCATTTAATAGGGTTTTAGTAGGAAAATATTTCGAAGAGGGTTGCCACCTGTTTTCAGATTCAACTTGAATTATAGGAATTAACAGTGTAAAAGATAAAATTGAAAATTTTCAATCAATTCAATGAATTTTTACAATATGAGTATGAATGGAAATGATTTTGAAATAGCTTCATTCATTTTTTTTTTACTAGAATTTAATGGGCTGCAAAAGTGCATACTCAAAAAAATTCTAAAATATCTGATTAAAAAGTTGAAAATTTTGATGAAAATTTATGAAAGTTTAGGAATTATATTTTTATGTTTTTTGTTGTTGAATGAACTATATTTTTATACAAAATTGGCGGAAAAATATTAGAATAAAAATTGTTGCATATATTGTGAAAAATTTGCTGTGCCAATACTTTGTTCCGGCAGTGTATATATAAGTATGAAAAAGTGTCAGCAGAGAGAGGCTTAAGATATTTAAAAAATTTAAAGTCATCTGATTTTATATTTTAAGTACGTTGAGTTTAATTAAAATAAAATACAGCTAACGTAGCACGTAGAAATTTAATACACCCAGCGAAGCGGGTGAGAGCGATCTAGTTTTCAATAAATTAGTTTAGTCGCGAAAATTTAAAAATATCAATAATATAGTAATTGTTTATATACTGGATACCATAGATAAATAAATATTATTACAAATATGAATATGTAGATTAAATTGCACAACATTTAATCTTGTCTAACAGTATAATTGTTTATAAATGACTTTAGCGATAATTATATTCAAATCTGTGTAGTCAAGCTAATCCACAAAGATATGATAAAAAAGCTATCATAAATAACTTATTTTGAATAAAAAAACATGTTCTATTGACATGTTGTAATTCTTTTTTTCTTTTTTGATTGCTTTGCAAACAAAGCAGCTTAGGTGGAATAATATAATTGTACATTCATATATACATACATATATGTATATTTTGTATATAGCAGAGTAACTGCAGGCGGCAATGTACCGTTATCAGGAAACACATTCAAACATCCCCAATTTTGATAGGTTTTTTTAAGGTGAATGCATATTTCTAAACCCTCTACAATTTTAAATTTGCCACTTCAATGAGAAAGTCCTTCAAAATTCAATATAATGAATGTATGTATGTGTATAAAAAATACATTTTATTAACCACTTTAGCGAATAATTATACACTACGAAAAATAAACAATTATTTTTTAAGCAAAACACAAAACCGACTTCAATCTAATTTATAAAAAAATATTTCCGACGACCTTCACCTTTTTGTAAAGTTGCATGATTAATTTTTTTTTTTTTTTTAGTTTTTTCTAGCCCTCTATCTAAAACCTACCCATATTGCTAATTGGTTTTTTAAGCGGGAAACCATCACAGGCCTTTATTAGTTTACATGTAATAATTTAGGCCAAATTAACTTCACTTTTAAGTTCTGCTTAGACTTTTAGAAAGGCTTTGATATTAGTCCCTTTTACATACATAACAATTTAGGTACGGGACGCGTCACGTACTTAAAAAAATCCGATGAGAAGGCAGTAAAGCTTCGAAAGATCGCTTTCTTTTGATGACAACCACGGCAAATGTTTAAATGGCTATAATTCGAAGGCATGTATATATGCAACCAGAATTTCCTCAGCATAATGGGGAAATTGCGTCTTCTCGGCTGGTTATCGTTCTTTGTATTACTAAGTCTGAAATGGAGATGGGCGCGACATATCGGGACCATCGAAACTCACGGTATTGATTTCATAACGGCAGGGATAACTGGAATTTGGAAGGTTTTTTAAAACTTTGCGAGTGGGACGGGACACAACTTCTTCGATATTCCCAATTGAAGCCGCAACTTCCTAAAATTTATAAAATCGCCTATAAGAACTTTGCATGAAGGGGCGATTTTATGCTTTATTACACGAAAACAGAAAAAACCGGAGAAAACCCGATCTTTCTGTGTGACGAAAATAAATTATTCAAACAAAAAGATGCGTAATTGGGTGCGTATTTTATTCGAAAGCATCCATATGAGAAAAACTTAGACCATAATTAGGGATACAATATCGAACCGAAATTATCGAAATGATACTAACTTAAAGCATCGTTATTAAAATATCGGATATCCATTAATAACAGAATTAAAAAAAAAAAAAAACATATACCAAATATCGAAACGAAATATGTACATAAGTACAACTTTTGGACAAACTAAGCTCATTTTCTTTTCTTCTACGAAGCAGGTACGAATTACTGTCATCTACTCAAATTCATGTAAGTAATTGAAAAAGCAGAGCTATTGTCTGCGAGTTCAATGTACTGTCCGAGTACCTATGTATGCACCACATCACCAACCCGTAAATACGAGTAAGTACATTTATACAAATAAATACAAAAACATTGTTTTTTTCGTAAAAAAAAAGCTGTCTATGTATTCTGCTACATAGATATGCCAAACACTTAGAGGGAGCTTACACACCTACATATTTATATAGGTTATAATCTTATCAAAACCTGCAGTTGGTTTTATTAAATTTTTAGGAAAACCAAGTGAATAAGTAATATTATCAAATTCTAGTGCTCAAATAATTTACATTCATATACTTTACGCACTTTATATACATATGTATGTACATACCCTCATATCGTATATCTGTTTACATATTTATACACATAAGCATGTACATATTTCTGTCGATTGAAAACCCAACCGTTTAAATAATTTTTAAAGTTTATGTGACTCAACTTAATAATTTGCTATTTGTCAACACAATCATTTTTTAATTAATACTGATTTTTTAGTGAGAATATGGGTGTGATCATACACATTTATGTGCATGTACATTAGGGTGGTCCTAAAATGCTTGTGCTAAAGTAAAGTCGGAATTTTAATGCTCTCACCCTCTTGGATTGTTCTGTACTAGGGTTGTGCGATTAATTGATTATTCAAAACTTTAATTAAGCAAAAATTAAATAACTCCATTATTCGATTAATTAGAAATTGTGATTAATAAAAATTACACCAAAATTTTATGGACTTTAAAACTGCTTACTCAAAAACGTTTTAAAGATACAGATTAAGGAGTTGAAATTTGTATGAATTTTTTTTGCATAATTTTCCTAAATTTTGTATAAAGATTAAAACTGTGATTGGTTAGAACTTGGACGGTAGAAAATTTAGCTCAAAAAAGTTGTAGAATATTAAAAATATATATATATATATATTAACACGTGGTTACTTGATAGAGTCACTGTGTGTGGTTTCCCTGTATGCATGGTATTCTTGGTTTTAGAATAACATATAACATCCAAAGGTTAATCAAGTCAACGCACTAACTCAAAATTAGTAAATTTGCACATTCATGATTCTGCCGTGAGGAAGACGATATTAGAATTTGCTTATATAATGAGCTGTAATTTAATAAAACGCTAATAAACGTTAAACAAGCAAATGAAAAAGTAGTCTTATAGCCTGGTTAGAATGTCGCGACACTACTAAATTGTTGGACACTATATCTACCTACGAAATTTTTATTTTTTCGGTTTCGTAATACATAAAATACCTTAAAACTGAGCTCTACCACATTTATTCCTGGCGTTGAGGACAGCAAATTGAACGACGAGCTACATATATATCTCACGTGCAAACCAAACTGAAGACCAGCGCACGCCCGAAAATAATATTACATTCGAGAGCGACTGAATATTAACGACAAGTGAGTAGATGTGAAATGCAAAGAAGAACATACATATGAGCTCTCTGATTCTCATATTTCCATTTTATTAAAGTGAGCCACCGCAAGGCGTAACATAAAAATGAAAATAAAATATAAATTGTATTTAAGTAAGTATTTAAACGTTCACACAATGCTTACAATTTTTTTTTTTGTTCTTGTCCAAACAAACTCACGATTTTAAATATACCTAATGCTTTCCATGTCATTAAAGATTAATAGGATTAAAAATAATTTTCTATAGAAAGCGTAAATGGAGTGAAAAAGATCTAAAAATACGATTAACTGCCTCAAATTAAATTCTTGTGCTCGCACTATGACGCTAATAACATAATTGCAATGCAATTGAAATGCTTTAGCACCTTATAGAGAATGAATACATACTTTAAAACGGTCTAGGATTACAAACTGGCTGCCACACAATAATGCTAATTACTTAACACACTAAGCTGGCTTAGTGCTTGTGTGAGATTTTATAAAGCCATAACTGTGAAAATTGGAGACTTCAAATGAAAGTTATTTTTAGATTTTCGAAATCAAAAATACACAGTGAAGAAATGCAGTGTCGCTTTTTTTTTGAAGATAAAATCATGATGTTCTTTCATTGTAGAACTTGTTTATGATGAGTATATTTAAAATAATTTATTTGAGCAAGAAATACCGATTATTTTTAATTTTTATATTTTAAGGCTAATATATGTAGCAGCAAAATTGTTGGGAGGTTTTGCTCGAAAAAAATGTTCGAGTGAAGTTGGTGCTAGTTTTTGCAATTTTGACTGCAGTGTTTTTTATCTATTTTTACTATTCAATTTCCATAGCTTGTGACACAAACCGTAATTAGGGGTTTGCCTAAAACTTGAAAATGGCTCAAAAGAATCAAAACTTTTCCAGCCTCAAAAAGCCATTGTAAAAAATTCTTTGACAGGCATATTTCGCATGCCTCAAAAACTTTCGAACCAAATTTGATGCGAAAGCCGCCTTGAAAAGTAGTTCGCAAATTTCAGTGTACAATTCAAAGAAACTCACTGAACAGCCCAATTTAGGAAGCTGCAAAAGGTGCATTCCCGAAAACTGCCTGGAAAACTTTCGAGGTTTTCGAGCTTTATAGCTCTCATCTTTACGGAAATACCCTATTTAGTTATTTCGACTTATGATGTCAAACAATCTGATATGAAATTTAATAATATTTTGTTAACAAGTTTTATTTTTTTTTCACAAGAATCAAAAAAACAAGAAA
This sequence comes from Rhagoletis pomonella, assembly GCF_013731165.1. NCBI lineage: Eukaryota > Metazoa > Arthropoda > Insecta > Diptera > Tephritidae > Rhagoletis > Rhagoletis pomonella. Next base: position 13,800 of record NW_023459153.1, on the reverse strand, counting down.
AGTAGAATAGAACAAAGCCATATTGCACCAACGAATTATCATTAGCTTTTTAGCAAATTACACTATGCGACAGTCAAAATCGGGATGGGATGAAACCAACGGGAAATGTTAAATCGGTCTAAAACAAGTTATACGTGGCTCGGCGTTTCGCTGGGTCACGTCTAGGAATACAGATATATCGATTTGAAGTTAGTAACTATCATATAGGGGAAATTGTCACCTTTGTCTTGTCAAAATGAGATACCTTCACTTAATTGTGAATAAAAGCGAAACACGTCCCTCGATTTTCATGATCTATGTCTCATTTTGCTTAAAGGTTATGTGACTTTGCGTGAAAGTAATATGACTTGCCTTTTTCTCCGTTTTGGCTTTATTATGAATTTAAAAAATAGAAAAATTTAATATTTTAGGCAAAAAATATTTTTTTTCTTCATACATTTATTTTTACCGGCAAAACTGTTGATTATATAGAAAAACGTTATATGAACAGATTAAAGGAATTATATTTTTTAATTTTAATTTTTTTAATTTAATTTTTTTAAATTTGTTTGAGCAAAATCGGACTAGTGGTTCTCGAGTTATGTCAAAAAAAAGACCACCAAAGGTGGCAATTTCCCCTATATGATAGTTACTAACTTCAAATCGATATATCTCGATTCCTAGACGTGACCCAGCGAAACGCCGGGACACGTATAACTTCTTTTTTACCGATATAACTTTCCCCGGTAGTTTGAACCCTTCCCGATCACTGACCCCTACCATTTGTCTCACAGTGTTATCGAACTTGCGCAAAGCTTTGCGTTTCGCCAACATGATAAGGAAAGGTCGCTCAAATGATTATTGATAAGTAAAATATCGCTCAAATGAGTATTGATAACCGTCGCACCAAAATTTTAAATGCTTAGCGAAAAGGCTTTAGCGGATAAGTGATAGGTCAAGGATATTATCAAAATTTATTAGTATTTCGTTGCCCCAAAATTTTGCATTTGTCACTTGTCACATTGTTGATACATTTGTTCAACCTGCATGAATTAATCAGTGATTTAATTTATGAGAGGAGGAAAATCCGCAATTGTTATAAGGCGTGTCAAAAAAGAACAAATACACAGGGATGTTTCGGATGACATATTTTCCACGAATGCGCGAATGCGAATGTGTAAAATGATGCGAACCATTAGTAAGGTAATATCATGGAATTAGTCAAATGCATGGGGTCCACAAATTAGCGGTATGTACAGTAATCCATCAGGTGTCAAATCCCGTCATAAATAAATTGATGGATGAAACTATTTGTTCGCCGGAATTTACGCAAAATATTGCCACACAATTTTTCAACATTGGCGAATTTCCTTAAGTCGCAGCGCGCATTGTTGGAACTAGTGAGTACCAATTTGTTAACCGGTACGAAAATTATTAAATTATAAAAAATGTAGTTTTTTACTTTTTGTTGCTGAATTATTTTGGAAAGATCCAAATAAATAATCCTTAAATGCAGAAAAATATAGTTATTTATATACACATACATATGATAGTCAAGACGGACTTACTTTTTTCTTACTTAATAATTTTTAAGACAGCCAATTTATTGACTTTGCTTTGTGCGCGCGACATACTTATGTAGTAAGAAAAAACAGTAAGCATATTATTGTAAAAGATCTCTATTTGAAAAGCAAAAGAAATTGGCTGTGCAATGGTTATCAAATCGACTTATCCAAAAAACTTGTTCGTTACTCATTTTTTGATATGTTGATAAGTTTTTTTTTTGTTTTGATAAGAAAAAAGTCCAACACTTATCAACTTTACTTTCCAAAAAAAAAAATTTTATCTAAAAGTTGTAAAGTGATAAGTGATAAGTCGTTGGTGCAATTGGGCTCGGGATCCTTTCTCTAAAAAATTATGTTAGCTTTTTCTCAGTGTGTCTTTGAGCTCTATTGAATTGGCTATGACAATATTCTTTGAAATTATATGAAATAAAATATATATCCTTTTAAATAAAGTTAGGAAGTTTTACTTCAAACCAATAGAAAAAAAATTATGAAAAACATTGTAATTTTTCTAAGGTAAGAAATGTTTCATATTAAAAAATTTAACAAAGAGTTTACCCATTTATTTGAAGAAGACAATTTTATAATAAGAATTTGACAGCAAGTAACCTCTACAATGTTTAGGTTAGGTTGTGCGGGCAGTTAGTTCTGTCCCTAAAAGTCTTTAAACCATCCTGAATTTCTAGCGAAACTTGACAGACTCAAAAAAATTGAGCTTTCCGATACAAATAATACTTATACAATACAAATAATACCTGTGGTCAGCTGATTAAGTTAATTCATTTTTTGACCATTTTTGGCTAATTTTACTTTGTTTATTGTAAGTTTAAGTCTTGCACATTACATAACCAGTACCACATAAATCCACATATCAAACTTTTAGGTATGCAGGTTTATAGCCCACTAAATTTTAGTAGGTTAAATTGCAAGTCTCTACACGCTACAAATTATTAAAAACTAGCTTATACCCGCGGGTTTCACCCCGCGCTTTTATACAAATTTAAAAAATAATTTAATGATGTTAGATTTTATTTCTGTGCCCATGTCGTTATAGCTCGTTATTTTTTAAGCGAGTTAAGGTATTTAGGCCGTTTAAAACTATGAAATTATAAAATCTCGTCTGCGCGCTAGGCATACGAAAGATATCAATCCCTCTAAGTTTACCTTACAATCGTTCCAGGTATACGACGCGTAAACATGTAACCTTCTTAGAGGTGCCACGGCGGGTTCTAATATTTCCAACTCAAATTTAGTAACCTGGCCTTGATAAAATACCACTTCGCATTACTGTAGCAAATGCCTCAAGAGAGCTTTAGATTATAAGGCCTAACCCGGCTCTCCCTTTTCCATTTAATGAGAATTTTTCTATCATTACGGCAAATATTAAGAAATTTTTAGTATGTATGGGAGGCGACATGCCTCCTTTTTTAATAACTAAAATTTTTTCTATGAGCAATTGAAGCATTTTGTATACACAACTCCATACCAAGTTCCAGTATTCTTCCACAAACACTTCCAGGGATATGTGGCAAAAAAATGTCAATTTGCACAGAAAGTGCCATCAAATTGCTTAGATGGATGAGGAAACCCGACTTAGCCATTCCGGATAAACTTACTTTGTATGCACAGGGAAATTCCAGCATAACTTAATCACCAAACCTACTTGATCAAATTAAGAGTTAATGATTAAAAATTAATTTTTTAATCGCGGTCACGATTAACTATTTAGTCAGTTTAAAATTAATCATGATTTACTGTAATCAGATTGAATTTAATCGTATTAACTAACTGATTAAAACATCAATCGATTAATGCCATCATTGATTTCACATAGATATCACTATACCAAGTTTCAGTTCTCTGCCACAAATACTTCCAGGGATATGTATGTAATATGAAAATTCCAATTTGTATGGGAGGGGCCTTGAGTTATCGGACTTACTTTCAATCTATGACCATCCTTCCGAAATCCGTAGTAAGTGTACTAAAATTCGTTCTGATCGGAAAACCAGTTAAGGAAGTAGCCTGTTTTTCATTCCAGGTCATAAACCATCTTTGAGCAAAATTTCATTTTCAAACAGGTGGCAATTCTTTAAAAAGTAGCTTATTTTCCAGTCTAGTTCATAAGCTATCTGTGTGCAAACTTTCATGCAAATCAGTTCAGTCATTTACGCGTATTAATTTAATTAAACTTTCCTAATACGTGATAACTCTTAAAATAGTAGCCTATTTTCCAACATAGGTCATAAGCTATCTCTGTACGAAATGTCGTGAAATGGCAACTCTTCCTAAAAATTAGCCGATTTTCCACTGTAGGTCATAAGCTATCTGCTTGCAAAATTTCATGCAAATCCGTTCAGACTTTTCCGCGTATTTATTTAATTAAACTTTTTTAGCAGGTGGTAACTCTTAAAAAAAGTAGTCTATTTTTCAACCTAGGTCATGAGCTATCTGTGTGAAAACTTCCATGCAAATCAGTTCACTCATTTCCGCGTATTAATTAAATTAAATGTTTCTAATAGGTGGCGACTCTTAAAAAAAGTAGCCTACTTTCTAACCTAGGTCATAAGCTATCTGCTTGCAAAATTTCATGCAAATCCATTCAGTCGTTTCCGCGTATTAATTTAATGAAACTTTTTTAACAGGTGGCAACTCTTAAGAAAAGTAGCCTATTTTTCACCGTAGGTCATAAACTATCTGTGTGCAAATTTTGATGCAAATCCATTCAGTCGTTCCCTCATATTAAATAAATTAAACTTTTTTAACAGGTGGCAACTCTTAACGAAATCGCCTATTAACCAATCTGGCCCATAAGCTATCTGTGTACAAGATCTCAAGCAAATCCGTTTAGTCGTTTCCGCGTGATGCTTTCCCAAACATCCAAACATACAAACTTTCACATTTATAATATTAGTAAGATCAACGCGATTTTCTATCGTCTTTACATTTCAAAATCAACATTTTTGTTTTAACAGCGGTAACTTCTCGGCAGGCAATGGTCAACCTCCGAGCATATTTTTGTCATGACCAAAAGCTTCACATGAAAACCATTTTCCATTCGAAAGCGGCGTAAAACTGTACGACCCACGCAAGGTAGGGGCAGGGGGGTGCTCGGCCCCCCCCCCCTAACTTTGAAATTTTCCTTATATATATATAAAATAGTACCCTGAAATTCCAGCTTAATAGGGTCGAGCCCCACCCCCCCCCTAAATTTCATTCTGGCTACGCCGATGGACCCACGCCTTTGTGTGACAACTTCAAAGCTCACACCACCTCCAATCGGAGGAGAAGCTCGCCTAAGCACCAGCAAATATAAAACGCCAATTATTTACTAATTTTTTTCTGATCATATATATATGTATGTTTATTTGCAAGTACGATATGTACATAAAAGTATTGATTTTTCATGGCATCAATAATATATTCATAAATAATTCATAACAAATTACATATAACATATATATACACATATGTACTTATTACAATATTAGTGAACACAAACTTACTTTTGTGCATAACAATGACATAGATTATAATGCAAATTGTTATTGAATTTAAATATTGTAATATGTTTGTATACTGATATGAAATGTTAGTTAATGTAAATCGCAAAACTAGCTCGACAGGTTTTTGTATGTTTTACTAATGTAACTATCGCATAAATAAACCACAAAAATGAGTTTACAAATTTAAAATTCAGTGATAATTTCCGATAATGTAAATTATTTATTTATTCGTAACAAAGTTAATACATTACCTATCAATTGTATGTGTGCATGCCTGCCGGAAAAGGTAATACTTTTTTAATTTATTATTTAAAATATTTTAACGACTAATTACAATTTGCTGTGAAGCTTCATAACAGCGGCAAAGTCAATAGTTTGGTCTAAAACGTATGGCTAACGAGCTCTGCATTAAATTCATAAATATTACTATCTATTTATTTATTAAAACAAACTAAACTTATAATAAAAGTTACAAGCGAACATTTTTTTGCGATAGCAATTCCGGCAATTCGGTTCTTGATGAAATCAAGTTTTTGTTGTTTCAAAAAGTTTCTGCCATTTTGTTAATTTTCAAAGTTTTTTTATATTTTCAAATTTGTGAAGAAAGAGCCTGAAAAATACCACCGAGATCAAGAAACAGAATGTTTATATGAATATCTAACATATGGCGCTACATTCCCCAAAATACTGAGTCTTCTTATTTTCAGAAAAAAATTATGACTTTCGAGGCGTTTTAGCGGGCATCAAACCTATTTATTGGAAAAAGTTCTCTTCTTCATCTAGTAGTAACAAACAATTTTTTAAAAAAATAAAAAATTACGTTTTTGAGAAAATTTAGTCTTTTGATTTCTCTAAAAATGACCGCCATTTTGTTAATTTTTAAAATTTTCAAGTATGCAAATATAGTGCATTAAAAAAAAAACCAAAGATTTCAAAAAAAATTGTCCGCGGTTTTTCCCTAAAACCACACTAGTGATGGCAAAAAAATCTATAATCGATTAATCGGTTAATTGATTAATCGAAAGTATTCGATTAATAATTGCAATTAATCGTAATAATTTATTAAAATCGAAAATTAATAAAAACCGTGTACACAAGTTATAAAAATTTACTTTTTTAATTAAAGATACATTTCAATCAAGAAAACTAAGGGAAGCAATAATAAATAAAATGATGTAAAGTAGTATACCATCCGCTATACAACCAGTGTCAAAATTATAAGCGCACCACAAGATTTTTTTTTGTTATTTAATTTTAGTTTTTTTTTAATTACAGCTTAGTCAACAAAAACAAGTAGCAAAACGCGTATAAATATAAATATATCAAACTTTGTGCAATAAAAAAAAATATTCAGAAATAAATTCGAGCTTTTTATTAGATTTCTTTAGAAAGATTTTCAGTATGCTGTTTTGTCAATTTTTTACGGTGACGCTTATTTTCTTTCATATAAAAAAGCGTTGGAAGAAAAAGCACAACACCGTATTTGGGCAAAAAAAAAATGTGGAAAGTCTCCCAACTAGTAAAATTATACATATGTCGCACACCGTCTTCAAAAGAGTCACAACTCAAAATTTGGCATTTTTTAGATTATGCACTAGAAGAGTAGAATGGACACTTTTATTGTTGCTAATATTATTGAGTAAGAATGCCAATTTTGTTACGGAATTTTGATGCGCCTACATAATTTTGTGAGTAAAGTAGTCAATTTTTGATGATTTCTTTTCGATTAATTTCAAAATTAATCGGTTAATTGCTCGATTAATCGAAAGAAAAATTTCGATACAATTAAATCGTTAACCGAATTAAAATAACCGATTATAATCGGTTATTCGATTAATCGTGTCATCATTAAACCACACTTTGCCTTAAAATTTTCAAATGCTCGTACTCAGCGAATTTTTTTTTCGCAAAACAAAAAGATACTTATCTCTTTATTTGCCCTAAAAAACATGAAAAATACACATTAAACTTGGTTTCGAATTTTGAACCCATTCACGCTGCATGAATTGAAATAGAATCAGCCTTATATACCAATTGTCTGTCACATCGAAATAGTATCAAAAATCCGTTGTATGCATACCCTGGTGTACAAACCATATGTCTGTCTGGGCTATAAAAGTATCAAAATGACTAACATAATTCTGTAGCACTGATACATATGTATGTGCACAAAGGTACAGGTTTATGTCAAGAAGCTCTGAGAGCTTAAACCAGTCAATTAAATCAAGCCAACAAACAAAGTACACAGCTCCGAAAATTAGCATTTTATACATATGACAAGTTTTATTTATAAGTATGTATCTATGTATATACTTAGATGTTTTATAAGTACTTCCATATGTACTTACATACTCTTCAATTGAATGTACGAGTTATAAGGATTTCTAGCGACAATTCCCAACCAATGTCAAGTTGAAACCTAATTAAATTAAATTCTTATCATATACGTAAGAGATGTAAACCCTTTTTTATATATAAGGTCACTTCCAAGAGCTTCATTTTATCTTCAAAAAAATATTCGTAAAATTAAATTTAAATTATTGTCATTCATAAGGCAAAGGAAAATGTCTTTTACTTTGACTTATCTTTTATCTTACTATCTTAGTTACGACAAAAAGCCATACCAGAAAACTAAGTATGTATTTACTTAGCTACTTATGTATGTGTGTACAGTTAGAAATACCCATAACTGTATGTACTATGACAAATGTACACTTGTGTATTTCCACTCGAACGTTGCAACATTAATCTTTCAAATAATCGATCATTCGAATGCTATTGGTAGTCTGCTGGGACATATGCTGGCGTAGCAAGATAAAAATTGTGCCAAACGATTCACAATGGAGTTTTAAAGTGTTTAATGCAATTTTTTAGATTTAAAATGCTAGTAAGTCAAGTTTGAGAATACCAATAGGGGTTTTGTTTTAAGTACTAAGAAATTGGCTGTAAGATACAATAACAAAAGGATATTTACGTATGAAGATATTCTTTAAAAATTTAAGTTTGGTAGCTAAAAGATGTTTGGAGAGATAAAAAATAATGGTTTTATGCCTAGTGCACGGGCTTTTCCACTTTATTAGTAGATATGCCAGCTCTTTGGCTAAATTTTACTGTCTACCATTTAAGAAATAAATTGCATCTGTATCTGCTGTCTATAAATGAAATATTTATCGTTTGCAATCAGTGACCGAACATACATAACAGTTATCGATGAAAACTGTCATTGAAAAATTCAATATGAATTTGAAATGTTCCGCAACTAAGTGATACATACCAATTGATTGAGACCAAGAATCAAATTTGAAAATAAATTTTTATTTGTAACTTGTATGCAAAAATTAAAGATAGAGACGCAGTGGCAGCGGCAGTTTTTCGAAATCAGCTGTTTAGAAGTGCGGTGTCCAATGGATCGACTCACAATACAGCAGTGGCCGCTAGCAATACTGCTCAGTTTAGCACAAATTCTAAATTTACTGCCAATGCCTTCATCGCAGCAAACTTGCAAACTTCGCATGTTGAATTTGACTTACATGAAACGCAGCCAACTTCTGTTGATTTCACTGAAGCCTAAAAGGCATAAACAAGAAGGTGAACAAACAAAAGGGAATGCCAAATAAAGCAGTCACTGACAACGCCATATTGTGTTTGCTGCGGCAGTGACTGCCAATATTAGCAGTAACAGCTGATTTTAAAAACTGTCACTGTCACTGCCCCTGCCACTGCGCTATTGTATTTTGTGCTTAAGAGCTTTAAATATATCAATGATATTGCTAAACGAGGCATTGCGTTGATACAATATTGTAATCGAACTTTGAAGAAAGACGAAGAAGCTAAGCGATTTCTTTTGCGAGTAGTGCAATTACATCGCCAACAATATGATAATTGCGTGCTTTTTTCGCGCGGGAGCGTGAGTGGTTTGGAGAGAAAATAGTGACTGAAATTTTGGCTGACGTGAGCGGGCGTGAGGTAAATTTTCCGTCAATCACGTCATTTTCACATATCGAGCTCTAACCGCCAAAAAGATTTCACCCACTTTTAACTTTCTTTTTGATGCAGAAATGTTCCTAGAACATCTAGATGCATTTCTGCATAAAAATTAGTAATTAAAAAAAATCGCTTACATCTTTTTGGCGTTTAGGGCTCGTATGATGTATGCATTATGTGTATTTTCAACCAAAATAAAATCGTAAACTATTACTGTTCAACTTACTTACTGTATACACTTTTGATGAATTCAATACAACAGATGAATCTGCTGAAACAATTTTTGAAGACATTAATGCGGAAATGCTGTTTTACTAAAAAAAAAAATCAGAAAACAAAAGTTGTGACGATGTTTTAAAATTTTGGGAGAAATCTAAAGATTTTCAACTTCTCCGAAACTTTTCAAGGCAATTTTACACATACCAGCCAGCTCAGCAACTGTGTCAGGCAGAATTCTAGAAGAAAAACGTAAACGACTGTCTAAAAAACTATAAGATACGCACCGTTCGTTGGATTACAAAAGATGAGGTGGCAAATGAAAGGGACTGGCCTCTAGAAAAGCACTAATATTTTTTTAAATAGGGTTGCCACTTGTTAAGAAAATTACCATATTCAATCATAATAAGCGTAGGCATCAATTCTGTACCGTGACTGTCAAACGAACAGACTTAGCCTCTGGATGTGTAATAATGTATTATTTTTCTGAGTAGGATTGCCACCTGTTATAAAACTATAAGGTCTTTACCGTTCGTTGGATAAAAAAACAAGATACCAAATGAAAGTGCATGGTTTTCGCATGTACAAAAACTTTAAGTTTTATAGTAGGGTTGCCACCTATTTAAAATTACTATCTTCTATACATAGTGTAAAGGAAACTGAACAGATTAAGACAAGATTTTTTATATATATAATAAACTAAGTGCATGATGACATATGATTTCTTTCTCCAAATACGCAAATGTACATACATATGCATACCGGCTAGTATATATGTATATATGTAGGCATATCTGAGATTTGTAAAAAAAAATAATAATAGTACTTTCAAGGGAAGGGCACCGTTTCCAAAAAAATCGGTTTTCGGTTTAAAAGCAAAAACAAAAACGATTAACACCTAAATTAAAAAAGACTGTAAAATATCATAACACAATTGTAAAAAACCGGTTTTAGGAAACACCGATCCTTTTTGAACATCCCTTATGCATTCATCCCAGGCAAGGAGTTTGGCCAAGCTATTGTAACAATATTTACATGAAATTCTATTTATATAAATAGAGTTTCAATTTGAAAAAAAAAAATGTTCGTGAAAAGCGTGCCTGAGCGTGATTGGAAAACATTTAACAGAACGTGAGTGTGCTTTATGTGTGTGAACGTGAGCCAAAATCCCTCACGCGCCCATCTCTAATTTCTACACATTTAAGTGTAAGTTTTTTCATTTAGCATGAATAGCTGAAAACCATTAAACCCTAAAACTACATATTTCAGTTTTTTATCGAATTTCATAGCCCGTAGGCATATACATTTTTGTGCCTAGGTAATCAACTTAACAGCCGTTTTTTGGAAAATTTAATGCCCTAGAAGAATATACCAAAAAAACAAATCTCATGTCAAACGGTTCAAAGTTGTAACATTTTTAATGAAAACAAATGAAAACAAGTTTCTTACACATTATTTACACGGAAACTTTCAAATGCCAACCGACACCTTTTAAAATTGGAGTAACTAATTTTCCAAATGGGAGAATTTTCTACTTCTTAGTTACTTTATATCACCCTAATATCTATTCATACGTATATTGAGCCCTTATAATAAATACTAAAGAAATCCTCAGAAAGTTTCAGAGTCCGGCCCGGCTCCCGACGGTTCTGCCTCCTTGCCAAAATCGTAGAAGGCATCTTATACAAGCATGTTCAGTTTCAGTTTCAATGAAATGCACTTTTAGGTCTTGTTCTGGTGGTTTATGGATTACTATATGCATGCATCAAACTCACACTTTGTTTTATAATTTTGCCATAAATTTAAAAAAATATTGTGCCTCATAAAAATTTTCTGAAAAACAGTTCAACTTACCGCCAAATCAAAGCTGCTTCAGTGGCTGGACAACTTAGGAATTGACAGAAATTTTAAGTATTTTATTGGAGTAATTTAAAAGCGTAGCTTTTCACAAAGTTTACACGAAGAAATGTTGCGCGCAATCAATAAACTTTCTACAATTTTTTTTAGTACTACAAACAAATAAGTGCCCCTCATACTTGTTCAGATAAACAACAACGATACTCACAAAAATAATCACATATCAACGCGAAGGGAATCTGGCACTTTAAGCAACCACATTAAATATTTAAGTGAATTTCAGTAACAGCAACTATGTATGTATGTCTGTATTATTATGCACAATTAACAAGTTTTTTGTTATTTTGAGTTTTTTTTTGTATTTTTTTTTGTAAAAAAACTATTTATTTGCACTTTACATAACTATTTATTCGCAAAGCAAGTGTGATTTTTAAACATTGCGTGAAATTGTTGGATTTTTATTTATTGTTGTTTCACAATTTTTAGCTTTTGCATAAGACAATTTTTTTTCCAATTCTAGATTTCGCTACTGGTATTTTTTTTTATTTTTTGTGCAGATGCCACTGTCACTCACATCAATGTATGCACTTAAAAGCCATGATTTGTTTTCTTTTCTAATTTTAACTCAGCAGTTTTATGAAAACAATTTTATTCACTTCTAAGTATTTCTTCAGCAGCTTCCTTCTCTTGCCTTAATCGAATTAGGCATATCTCCTCAAAGACATAATTGAGCAGCTGTTTTAGTTGCAACTGCACCTCACGTCGCGTCGACGACGACGCTTGCTAGAGGCTGCAGCCAGCCGTTGAGCCACTTCAGTTGGGACGCACCAGCAAACACGGCGTGTAAGCAATTTTCTTAAGTGAATTAAAATTAATAACAATTCTGTTGTGCAGCTTGTTATTACAAGTATTTTTTATTTATTTTTATTGCTACTTATTATTCTTTTGTTGTTTACTAACTACAAACTGTCGTTGCATGAAGAAATCATTTCATACATTTATTTGTGGTCGCTATGAAAGTAAATAGGTAGCTATTTTTTACAATTTTTCAATAAAAAATTTCTTCTTTTTCGCACCCTTTTGCTCGCTACACTACACTCAATTTCTTTCTCCAACTATAACTTTGTTTTCTCCAACACAACTTACATACGACTCCACAAAATTCACTTTCGATTTTTTACGCCATTTACTTTTAACATCTATTTAGTCGTTAAATTTCGTTTTAAATTAACATTTCAACAGCCTTTTGAAAATGCCAAACCGTTACGCCTAGTGACATAGTGACAATCACAAATCTAATTCGTCGCGTCTTTCATCCGCTATTCAATTGTGTTTGGTTCTCGCGCACACACGGAGTATTTTCGACTGGAACCTATTGCGGTGACGTTGCCCCGGTTCATACATAGGCAGCCCACAACAGCTGAAATGCCAACAGCAGCCGGGGCTTTGGATGCAGCAGTGGTAAATTGCTCAGTACATGTTAGTTGTGTTCGTGTTCGTGTTAGTCGCCTTCGTCACGGGTGCAGAACACTCGTTGGTGCCGTTATCGGTCGTACCTGTCTGCACATGGGCTGTGATTAATACATATGTATGGCGTAATATGAAAGCAACCAACTCTGCTCGCTCTCAATATTCTACGCTCTCTTGTAACGCATACACACCCACACAGTAGCATATTTATCTACATACGTACATGTATGGAAAGTTGACTTATCGCAGCAGCGAGCTGTTATCAGCATTCGTACGCCGCCGGCCAAACCAACAACAATTCGTGCTCATCTAATTTTTACTCTATGTCAGTGGGTCTTACGAGCACATGCGTCGGCAATCATTACCGTTTGCTGCCCGCTCGCACACTCTTTTTGCGAGTATGTAGGTATATATGCGCTTGGTCAGTCCTCCAGCAGTACGACATGACCATGAATAGCATTGTGCCATTGCTGCAAATATCTGCAAACTTCTGTATTCACCTTGCTACTCTCTAACGGGACTTCTTATTAGTTTGCTCGCTGTTATACATCTCTTGTCGCTCAGAGGTTATTCAGCACTGTTTCGAGGGTATTACTCAGTTTTCTCTGTACTAGCAGGGGTTAACTTTTTTATCGCATGCTATTTGAGTGCTGTTGGCATGTGAACACACTGGGAATGAAATCTGCTATGAACTATCAGTACATTAATGGAATACTCAAAAAAGCAGTGCGGACATTTGAGTGGAATTTAACAGAGATTTCAGATTATGTATTAATTGTTGAGTTAAAATGTAACATTTTAGCCACGAACTGTTAGAAATCACAAGTTGTTCAAAATATTAACAGATTTTTTGACAGTTGGGAAGAATTGAGCAGCGACTGTTAATGAAATGATAGGTAGCATATGTACATATTTTAATAAAGTTTTTTCAATTACACACTTACAGGTCTATTCTGCGCTGGTAATAGAAATTTTGTAACCGGTAAATAAAGTTCCTGTCAATTTTTAAACCCTTTTCGCATTCTGCGTACTCTTGTAACTGGTAAATTTTGTTACCATCTCATAAGCTGGTAACAAGGTATTACCCCGTGAAATTAAAATGCCAGAATTTCCACATTTCTTCGTAGCCGAACTGCTGAATATTTTAACTACATTTCCATACCTAAAATCGTGGTTACAAGGACTGGTAACATTTTTTGGTAATAAAATTTGCAGGTTACAAA
>NW_023459152.1:44850-72748 GCF_013731165.1 Rhagoletis pomonella | reverse complement strand
TTTGTAACCTGCAAATTTTATTACCAAAAAATGTTACCAGTCCTTGTCACCACGATTTTAGGTATGGAAATGTAGTTAAAATATTCAGCAGTTCGGCTACGAAGAAATGTGGAAATTCTGGCATTTTAATTTCACGGGGTAATACCTTGTTACCAGCTTATGAGATGGTAACAAAATTTACCAGTTACAAGAGTACGCAGAATGCGAAAAGGGTTTAAAAATTGACGGGAACTTTATTTACCGGTTACAAAATTTCTATTACCAGCGCAGAATAGACCTGTAAGTGTGTAATTGAAAAAACTTTATTAAAGTATGTACATATGCTACCTATCATTTCATTAACAGTCGCTACTAAATTCTTCCCAACTGTCAAAAAATCTGTTAATATTTTGAACAACTTGTGATTTCTAACGGTTCGTGGCTAAAATGTTACATTTTTACTCAACAATTAATACATAATCTGAAATTTCTGTTAAAATCCACTCAAATGTCCGCACTGCTTTTTTGAGTATTCCATTAATGTACAGATAGTTCATAGCAGATTTCATTCCCAGTGTATTCACATGCCAACAGCACTCAAATAGCATGCGATAAAAAAGCTAACCCCTGCTAGTACAGAGAAAACTGAGTACTACCCTCGAGACAGTGCTGAATAACCGCTGAGCGACAAGAGATGTATAACAGCGAGCAAACTAATAAGAAGTCCCGTTAGAGAGTAGCAAGGTGAATACAGAAGTTTGCAGATATTTGCAGCAATGGCACAATGCTATTCATGGTCATGTCGTACTGCTGGAGGACTGACCAAGCGCATATATACCTACATACTCGGAAAAAGAGTGTGCGAGCGGGCAGCAAACGGTAATGATTGCCGACGCATGTGCTCGTAAGACCCACTGACATAGAGTAAAAATTAGATGCGCACGAATTGTTGTTGGTTTGGCCGGCGGCGTACGAATGCTGATAACAGCTCGCTGCTGCGATAAGTAAACTTTCCATACATGTACGTATGTAGATAAATATGCTACTGTGTGGGTGTGTATGCGTTACAAGAGAGCGTAGAATATTGAGAGCGAGCAGAGTTGGTTGCTTTCATATTACGCCATACATATGTATTAATCACAGCCCATGTGCAGACAGGTACGACCGATAACGGCACCAACGAGTGTTCTGCACCCGTGACGAAGGCGACTAACACGAACACGAACACAACTAACATGTACTGAGCAATTTACCACTGCTGCATCCAAAGCCCCGGCTGCTGTTGGCATTTCAGCTGTTGTGGGCTGCCTATGTATGAACCGGGGCAACGTCACCGCAATAGGTTCCAGTCGAAAATACTCCGTGTGCGCGCGAGAACAAACACAATTGAATAGCGGATGAAAGACGCGACGAATTAGATTTGTGATTGTCACTATGCCACTAGGCGTAACGGTTTGGCATTTTCAAAAGGCTGTTGAAATGTTAATTTAAAACGAAATTTAACGACTAAATAGATCATAAAAGTAAATGGCGTAAAAAATCGAAAGTGAATTTTGTGGGGTCGTATGTAAGTTGTGTTGGAGAAAACAAAGTTAGAGTTGGAGAAAGAAATTGAGTGTAGTGGAGCGAGCAAAAGGGTGCTAAAAAGAAGAAATTTTTTATTGAAAAATTGTAAAAAAATAGCTACCTATTTACTTTCATAGCGACCA
This sequence comes from Rhagoletis pomonella, assembly GCF_013731165.1. Classification (NCBI taxonomy): domain Eukaryota; kingdom Metazoa; phylum Arthropoda; class Insecta; order Diptera; family Tephritidae; genus Rhagoletis; species Rhagoletis pomonella. The sequence continues at coordinate 71,060 of NW_023459152.1, read as the reverse complement.
CAAATAAATGTATGAAATGATTTCTTCATGCAACGACAGTTTGTAGTTAGTAAACAACAAAAGAATAATAAGTAGCAATAAAAATAAATAAAAAATACTTGTAATAACAAGCTGCACAACAGAATTGTTATTAATTTTAATTCACTTAAGAAAATTGCTTACACGCCGTGTTTGCTGGTGCGTCCCAACTGAAGTGGCTCAACGGCTGGCTGCAGCCTCTGGAAATCACCAGGCAACTTGCATTATTGCAGCGTCGTCGTCGACGCGACGTGAGGTGCAGTTGCAACTAAAACAGCTGCTCAATTATGTCTTTGAGTAGATATGCCTAATTCGATTAAGGCAAAGAGAAGAAAGCTGCAAGAAATACTTAGAAGTGAATAAAATTGCTTTCATAAAACTGCTAAGTTAAAATTAGAAAAAAAAACATGGCTTTCAAGTGCATACATTGATGTGAGTGACAGTGGCATCTACACAAAAAAGAAAAAAAAAAATACCAGTAGAATTGGAAAAAAAATTTTCTTATGCAAAAGCTAAAAATTGTGAAACAACAATAAATAAAAATCCAACAATTTCACGCAATGTTTAAAAATCACACTTGCTTTGCGAATAAATAGTTATGTAAAGTGCAAATAAATAGTTTTTTTACAAAAAAAAACTCAAAATAACAAAAAACTTGTTAATTGTGCATAATAATACAGACATACATACATAGTTGCTGTTACTGAAATTCACTTAAATATTTAATGTGGTTGCTTAAAGTGCCAGATTCCCTTCGCGTTGATATGTGATTATTTTTGTGAGTATCGTTGTTGTTTATCTGAACAAGTATGAGGGGCACTTATTTGTTTGTAGTACTAAAAAAAAATTGTAGAAAGTTTATTGATTGCGCGCAACATTTCTTCGTGTAAACTTTGTGAAAAGCTACGCTTTTAAATTACTCCAATAAAATACTTAAAATTTCTGTCAATTCCTAAGTTGTCGAGCCACTGAAGCAGCTTTGATTTGGCGGTAAGTTGAATTGTTTTTCAGACAATTTTTATGAGGCACAATATTTTTTTAAATTTATGGCAAAATTATAAAACAAAGTGTGAGTTTGATGCATGCATATAGTAATCCATAAACCACCAGAACAAGACCTAAAAGTGCATTTCATTGAAACTGAAACTGAACATGCTTGTATAAGATGTCTTCTACGATTTTAGCAAGGAGGCAGAACCGTCGGGAGCCGGGCCGGACTCTGAAACTTTCTGAGGATTTCTTTAGTATTTATTATAAGGGCTCAATATACGTATGAATAGATATTAGGGCGATACAAAGTAACTAAGAAGTAGAAAATTCTCCCATTTGGAAAATTAGTTACTCCAATTTTAAAAGGTGTCGGTTGGCATTTGAAAGTTTCCGTGTAAATAATGTGTAAGAAACTTGTTTTCATTTGTTTTCATTAAAAATGTTACAACTTTTGAACCGTTTGACATGAGATTTTTTTTTTGGTATATTCTTGTAGGGCATTAAATTTTCCAAAAAACGGCTGTTAAGTTGATTACCTAGGCACAAAAATGTATATGCCTACGGGCTATGAAATTCGATTAAAAACTGAAATATGTAGTTTTAGGGTTTAATGGTTTTCAGCTATTCATGCTAAATGAAAAAACTTACACTTAAATGTGTAGGAATTAGAGATGGGCGCGTGAGGGATTTTGGCTCACGTTCACACATAAAGCACACTCACGTTCTGTTAAATGTTTTCCAATCACGCTCAGGCACGCTTTTCACGAACATTTTTTTTTTTTTCAAATTGAAACTATTTATGTAAATAGAATTTCATGTAAATATTGTTACAATAGCTTGACCAAACTCCTTGCCTGGGATGAATGCATAAGGGATGTTCAAAAAGGATCGGTGTTTCCAAAAACCGGTTTTTTACAATTGTGTTATGATATTTTTCAGTCTTTTTTAATTTAGGTGTTAATCGTTTTTGTTTTTGATTTTAAACCGAAAACCGATATTTTGGATACGGTGCCCATCCCTAGAACGTACTATTATTATTTTTTTTTTTACAAATCTTAGATATGCCTACATATATATATACTAGCCGGTATGCATATGTATGTACATTTGCGTATTTGGAGAAAGAAATCATATGTCATCATGTACTTCGTTTATTATATACATAAAAAATCTTGTCTTAATTCGTTCAGTAGCGTGGTTAAAATATCTCGCCTTTCCTTTACACTATGTATAGAAGATAGTAATTTTAAATAGGTGGCAACCCTACTATAAAACTTAAAGTTTTTGTACATGCGAAAACCATGCACTTTCATTTGGTATCTTATTTTTTTATCCAACGAACGGTAAAGACCTTATAGTTTTCAAACAGGTGGCAATCCTACTCAGAAAAATAATACATTATTACACATCCAGAGGCTACGTCTTTTCGTTTGACAGTCACGGTACAGAATTGATGCCTACGCTTATTATGATTGAATATGGTAATTTTCTTAACAAGTGGCAACCCTATTTAAAAAAAATATTAGTGCTTTTCTAGATGCCACTCCCTTTCATTTGACACCTCATCTTTTGTAATCCAACGAACGGTGCGTATCTTATAGTTTTTTAGACAGTCGTTTACGTTTTTCTTCTAGAATTCTGCCTGACACAGTTGCTGAGCTGGCTGGTATGGTGTAAAATTGCCTTGAAAAGTTTCGGAGAAGTTGAAAATCTTTAGATTTCTCCCAAAATTTTAAAACATCGTCACAACTTTTGTTTTCTGATTCTTTTTTTTAATAAAACAGCATTTCCGCATTAATGACTTCAAAAATTGTTTCAGCAGATTCCTCTGTTGTATTGAATTCATCAAAAGTGTATACAGTAAGTAAGTTAAACAGTAATAGTTTACGATTTTATTTTGGTTGAAAATACACATAATGCATACATCATACGAGCCCTAAACGCCAAAAAGATGTAAGCGATTTTTTTTTAATTACTAATTTTTATGCAGAAATGCATCTAGATGTTCTAGGAACATTTCTGCATCAAAAAGAAAGTTAAAAGTGGGTGAAATCTTTTTGGCGGTTAGAGCTCGATATGTGAAAATGACGTGATTGACGGAAAATTTACCTCACGCCCGCTCACGTCAGCCAAAATTTCAGTCACTATTTTCTCTCCAAACCACTCACGCTCCCGCGCGAAAAAAGCACGCAATTATCATATTGTTGGCGATGTAATTGCACTACTCGCAAAAGAAATCGCTTAGCTTCTTCGTCTTTCTTCAAAGTTCGATTACAATATTGTATCAACGCAATGCCTCGTTTAGCAATATCATTGATATATTTAAAGCTCTTAAGCACAAAATACAATAGCGCAGTGGCAGGGGCAGTGACAGTGACAGTTTTTAAAATCAGCTGTTACTGCTAATATTGGCAGTCACTGCCGCAGCAAACACAATATGGCGTTGTCAGTGACTGCTTTATTTGGCATTCCCTTTTGTTTGTTCACCTTCTTGTTTATGCCTTTTAGGCTTCAGTGAAATCAACAGAAGTTGGCTGCGTTTCATGTAAGTCAAATTCAACATGCGAAGTTTGCAAGTTTGCTGCGATGAAGGCATTGGCAGTAAATTTAGAATTTGTGCTAAACTGAGCAGTATTGCTAGCGGCCACTGCTGTATTGTGAGTCGATCCATTGGACACCGCACTTCTAAACAGCTGATTTCGAAAAACTGCCGCTGCCACTGCGTCTCTATCTTTAATTTTTGCATACAAGTTACAAATAAAAATTTATTTTCAAATTTGATTCTTGGTCTCAATCAATTGGTATGTATCACTTAGTTGCGGAACATTTCAAATTCATATTGAATTTTTCAATGACAGTTTTCATCGATAACTGTTATGTATGTTCGGTCACTGATTGCAAACGATAAATATTTCATTTATAGACAGCAGATACAGATGCAATTTATTTCTTAAATGGTAGACAGTAAAATTTAGCCAAAGAGCTGGCATATCTACTAATAAAGTGGAAAAGCCCGTGCACTAGGCATAAAACCATTATTTTTTATCTCTCCAAACATCTTTTAGCTACCAAACTTAAATTTTTAAAGAATATCTTCATACGTAAATATCCTTTTGTTATTGTATCTTACAGCCAATTTCTTAGTACTTAAAACAAAACCCCTATTGGTATTCTCAAACTTGACTTACTAGCATTTTAAATCTAAAAAATTGCATTAAACACTTTAAAACTCCATTGTGAATCGTTTGGCACAATTTTTATCTTGCTACGCCAGCATATGTCCCAGCAGACTACCAATAGCATTCGAATGATCGATTATTTGAAAGATTAATGTTGCAACGTTCGAGTGGAAATACACAAGTGTACATTTGTCATAGTACATACAGTTATGGGTATTTCTAACTGTACACACATACATAAGTAGCTAAGTAAATACATACTTAGTTTTCTGGTATGGCTTTTTGTCGTAACTAAGATAGTAAGATAAAAGATAAGTCAAAGTAAAAGACATTTTCCTTTGCCTTATGAATGACAATAATTTAAATTTAATTTTACGAATATTTTTTTGAAGATAAAATGAAGCTCTTGGAAGTGACCTTATATATAAAGAAGGGTTTACATCTCTTACGTATATGATAAGAATTTAATTTAATTAGTTTTCATCTTGACATTGGTTGGGAAATGTCGCTAGCTTGCAGCTAGAAATCCTTATAACTCGTACATTCAATTGAAGAGTAAGTAAGTACATATAGAAGTACTTATACAAATTGGAGTATATACTTAGATACATACTTATAAATAAAACTTGTCATATGTAACATATGGTTTGTACACCAGGGTATGCATACAACGGATTTTTGAAACTATTTCGATGTTACAGACAATTGGTATATAAGGCTGATTCAATTTCAATTCATGCAGCGTGAATGGGTTCAAAATTCGATATCAAGTTTAATGGATATTTTTCATGTTTTTTAGGGCAAATAAAGAGATATGTATTTTTTTGTTTTGCGAAAAAAAAATTCGCTGGGTACGAGCATTTGAAAATTGTTGGGCAAAGTGTGGTTTAATGATGACACGATTAATCGAATAACCGGTTATAATCGGTCATTTTAATTCGGTTAACGATTTAATTGTATAGAAATATTCTTTTCGATTAATCGAGCGATCAACCGATTAATTTTGAAAATAATCGAAGAGGAATCATCAAAAACTGACTACTTTACTCACACATCTATGTAGGCGCATCAAAATTCCGTAACAAAATTGGCATTCTTACTCAATAATATTAGCAGCAATAAAAGTGTCCATTCTACTCTTCTAGTGCATATATGCGACATATGTATAATTTTACTATTTGGGAGACTTTTCACATTTGCGTATTCAGTAAATTTTTTAAACGAATTTCTTCAAAAAACTGCAACACAAGTTTAACCTTAATGGCAACTAAAAAATCACAACGCAGGTATCCACATATTTTAATTTTTTTTACCCAAATGCGGTGTTGGGCATTTTCTTCCAGCGCTTTTTTATATGGAAGAAAATAAGCGTCACCGTAAAAAAATTGCCAAAAATCAACGGTAAGTGATACTTCAATGTTGCAATTTTTTCTAAATCAAAAATTGAATGGGCTACAAAAGAGCATACTGAAAATCTTTCTAAGAAACCTAAAAAAAAGCTCGAATATATTTCTGAATATTTTTTGTTATTGCACAAAGTTTGATATATATATATTTATACGGGTTTTGCTAAAGACTATGCTGTAATTAAAAAAAAAACTAAAATTAAATAACAAAAAAAAATTCTTGTGGTGCGCTTATACGGTGTATATAACGGATGGTATACTATTCTTCATCTTTTAGTTTATTGTTCCCCTTAGTAAACAGTAAATTTTTATAACTTGTGTAAACGGTTTTTATTAATTTTCGATTTTAATCGAAACTACCGATTAATCGGTTAAATTATTACGATTAATTGCAATTATTAATCGAACACTTTCGATTAATCAATTAACCGATTAATCGATTATTATTTTTTTTTGCCATCACTAGTGTGGTTTTAGAGAAACACTGCTGGCAATTTGTTCTTAATCTTTCGGTTTGTTGATTGTAGAAGTGCTTTTGATGCTCTATATTTGCATACTTGAAAATTTTAAAAATTTTAAAAATTAACCAAATGGCGGTCATTTTTTGAGAAATCAAAAGACTCAGTTTACTCAAAAACCATTCTTTATTTTCTTAAAAAATTGTTTGTGATTACTAGATAAGGAAGATAACTTTCTCACTTTGATGCCCGCTAAAACGCCTCGAAAGTCATAATTTTTTTCTGAAAATAAGAAGACTCAGTATTTTGGGTAATGTAGCGCCATATGTTATTCATATAAATGATCTGTTTCTTGATCCTAGTGGTATTTTTCATGCTCTTTCGTTACAAATTTGAAATTTTAAAAAACTTTTAAAATTAACAAAATGGCAGACATTTTTTGAAACAACAAAAAATTTGATTTCATCAAAAAGCCGAATTTCCTGAATGGCTATCGCTAAAAAATACGCGCTTGTAACTTTTATTACAAGTTTAGTTTGTTTTAATAAATAAATAGATAGTAAGTTTTAGACCAAATTACTGTCTTTGCCGCTGTTCACAGCACATTTCGCAGAAAATTAGTAATTAGTCGTTAAAATATTTTAAATAATAAATTAAAAAAGTATTACCTTTTCCGGCAGGCATGCACACATACAATTGATAGGTAATGTATTAACTTTGTCACGAATAAATAAATAATTTACATTATCGGAAATTATCACTGAATTTTAAATTTGTAAACTCATTTTTTGTGGTTTATTTATGCGATAGTTACATTAATAAAACATACAAAAACCTGTCGAGCTAGTTTAGCGATTTACATTAACTAACATTTCATATCAGTATACAAACATATTACAATATTTAAATTCAATAACAATTTGCATTATAATCTATGTCATTGTTATGTATGTACAAAAGTAAGTTTGTGTTCACTAATCCCAGTGGGAATTAGGAGCACGTAATAATACCTTATTAGCAACTTACTCTTCACCTGGCAGTCATTACCATTTCCCTGCCGAACGTCCCTTACTTTTACAAAGGCATGACCGCCTTATGTAAGTAGGAATTTAGAATGTACATTTGGTATCAGACATACTTCTGAGCCGCTTTACAAAGTAAGTTACTAGTAATGCAGAGCAGTCGCTCGGAGTAGTTCGGTGCTTGGAAATAACTTCGGCTGCACGTTATTTTGCAACTGACAACGTAATGTGTCTTCGGAGGTGTTCATTTTGCCCTTTACTAGTAGATGACATTGGCCATGATGACAATTTTGGTACTAAAAACTGAAAGAAAACATGGCTTACCTCGCAAGGTGCTTACCTATTTTCCCAGTGGGATATTGTAATAAGTACATATGTGTATATATATGTTATATGTAATTTGTTATGAATTATTTATGAATATATTTTTGATGCCATGAAAAATCAATACTTTTATGTACATATCGTACTTGCAAATATACATACATATGTATATGATCACAAAAAAATTAGTAAATAATTGGCGTTTTATATTTGCTGGTGCTTAGGCGAGCTTCTCCTCCGATTGGAGGTGGTGTGAGCTTTGAAGTTGTCACACAAAGGCGTGGGTCCATCGGCGTAGCCAGAATGAAATTTAGGGGGGGGGTGGGGCTCGACCCTATTAAGCTGGAATTTCAGGGTACTATTTTATATATATATAAGGAAAATTTCAAAGTTAGGGGGGGGGGGCCGAGCACCCCCCTGCCCCTACCTTGCGTGGGTCGTACAGTTTTACGCCGCTTTCGAATGGAAAATGGTTTTCATGTGAAGCTTTTGGTCATGACAAAAATATGCTCGGAGGTTGACCATTGCCTGCCGAGAAGTTACCGCTGTTAAAACAAAAATGTTGATTTTGAAATGTAAAGACGATAGAAAATCGCGTTGATCTTACTAATATTATAAATGTGAAAGTTTGTATGTTTGGATGTTTGGGAAAGCATCACGCGGAAACGACTAAACGGATTTGCTTGAGATCTTGTACACAGATAGCTTATGGGCCAGATTGGTTAATAGGCGATTTCGTTAAGAGTTGCCACCTGTTAAAAAAGTTTAATTTATTTAATATGAGGGAACGACTGAATGGATTTGCATCAAAATTTGCACACAGATAGTTTATGACCTACGGTGAAAAATAGGCTACTTTTCTTAAGAGTTGCCACCTGTTAAAAAAGTTTCATTAAATTAATACGCGGAAACGACTGAATGGATTTGCATGAAATTTTGCAAGCAGATAGCTTATGACCTAGGTTAGAAAGTAGGCTACTTTTTTTAAGAGTCGCCACCTATTAGAAACATTTAATTTAATTAATACGCGGAAATGAGTGAACTGATTTGCATGGAAGTTTTCACACAGATAGCTCATGACCTAGGTTGAAAAATAGACTACTTTTTTTAAGAGTTACCACCTGCTAAAAAAGTTTAATTAAATAAATACGCGGAAAAGTCTGAACGGATTTGCATGAAATTTTGCAAGCAGATAGCTTATGACCTACAGTGGAAAATCGGCTAATTTTTAGGAAGAGTTGCCATTTCACGACATTTCGTACAGAGATAGCTTATGACCTATGTTGGAAAATAGGCTACTATTTTAAGAGTTATCACGTATTAGGAAAGTTTAATTAAATTAATACGCGTAAATGACTGAACTGATTTGCATGAAAGTTTGCACACAGATAGCTTATGAACTAGACTGGAAAATAAGCTACTTTTTAAAGAATTGCCACCTGTTTGAAAATGAAATTTTGCTCAAAGATGGTTTATGACCTGGAATGAAAAACAGGCTACTTCCTTAACTGGTTTTCCGATCAGAACGAATTTTAGTACACTTACTACGGATTTCGGAAGGATGGTCATAGATTGAAAGTAAGTCCGATAACTCAAGGCCCCTCCCATACAAATTGGAATTTTCATATTACATACATATCCCTGGAAGTATTTGTGGCAGAGAACTGAAACTTGGTATAGTGATATCTATGTGAAATCAATGATGGCATTAATCGATTGATGTTTTAATCAGTTAGTTAATACGATTAAATTCAATCTGATTACAGTAAATCATGATTAATTTTAAACTGACTAAATAGTTAATCGTGACCGCGATTAAAAAATTAATTTTTAATCATTAACTCTTAATTTGATCAAGTAGGTTTGGTGATTAAGTTATGCTGGAATTTCCCTGTGCATACAAAGTAAGTTTATCCGGAATGGCTAAGTCGGGTTTCCTCATCCATCTAAGCAATTTGATGGCACTTTCTGTGCAAATTGACATTTTTTTGCCACATATCCCTGGAAGTGTTTGTGGAAGAATACTGGAACTTGGTATGGAGTTGTGTATACAAAATGCTTCAATTGCTCATAGAAAAAATTTTAGTTATTAAAAAAGGAGGCATGTCGCCTCCCATACATACTAAAAATTTCTTAATATTTGCCGTAATGATAGAAAAATTCTCATTAAATGGAAAAGGGAGAGCCGGGTTAGGCCTTATAATCTAAAGCTCTCTTGAGGCATTTGCTACAGTAATGCGAAGTGGTATTTTATCAAGGCCAGGTTACTAAATTTGAGTTGGAAATATTAGAACCCGCCGTGGCACCTCTAAGAAGGTTACATGTTTACGCGTCGTATACCTGGAACGATTGTAAGGTAAACTTAGAGGGATTGATATCTTTCGTATGCCTAGCGCGCAGACGAGATTTTATAATTTCATAGTTTTAAACGGCCTAAATACCTTAACTCGCTTAAAAAATAACGAGCTATAACGACATGGGCACAGAAATAAAATCTAACATCATTAAATTATTTTTTAAATTTGTATAAAAGCGCGGGGTGAAACCCGCGGGTATAAGCTAGTTTTTAATAATTTGTAGCGTGTAGAGACTTGCAATTTAACCTACTAAAATTTAGTGGGCTATAAACCTGCATACCTAAAAGTTTGATATGTGGATTTATGTGGTACTGGTTATGTAATGTGCAAGACTTAAACTTACAATAAACAAAGTAAAATTAGCCAAAAATGGTCAAAAAATGAATTAACTTAATCAGCTGACCACAGGTATTATTTGTATTGTATAAGTATTATTTGTATCGGAAAGCTCAATTTTTTTGAGTCTGTCAAGTTTCGCTAGAAATTCAGGATGGTTTAAAGACTTTTAGGGACAGAACTAACTGCCCGCACAACCTAACCTAAACATTGTAGAGGTTACTTGCTGTCAAATTCTTATTATAAAATTGTCTTCTTCAAATAAATGGGTAAACTCTTTGTTAAATTTTTTAATATGAAACATTTCTTACCTTAGAAAAATTACAATGTTTTTCATAATTTTTTTTCTATTGGTTTGAAGTAAAACTTCCTAACTTTATTTAAAAGGATATATATTTTATTTCATATAATTTCAAAGAATATTGTCATAGCCAATTCAATAGAGCTCAAAGACACACTGAGAAAAAGCTAACATAATTTTTTAGAGAAAGGATCCCGAGCCCAATTGCACCAACGACTTATCACTTATCACTTTACAACTTTTAGATAAAATTTTTTTTTTTGGAAAGTAAAGTTGATAAGTGTTGGACTTTTTTCTTATCAAAACAAAAAAAAAACTTATCAACATATCAAAAAATGAGTAACGAACAAGTTTTTTGGATAAGTCGATTTGATAACCATTGCACAGCCAATTTCTTTTGCTTTTCAAATAGAGATCTTTTACAATAATATGCTTACTGTTTTTTCTTACTACATAAGTATGTCGCGCGCACAAAGCAAAGTCAATAAATTGGCTGTCTTAAAAATTATTAAGTAAGAAAAAAGTAAGTCCGTCTTGACTATCATATGTATGTGTATATAAATAACTATATTTTTCTGCATTTAAGGATTATTTATTTGGATCTTTCCAAAATAATTCAGCAACAAAAAGTAAAAAACTACATTTTTTATAATTTAATAATTTTCGTACCGGTTAACAAATTGGTACTCACTAGTTCCAACAATGCGCGCTGCGACTTAAGGAAATTCGCCAATGTTGAAAAATTGTGTGGCAATATTTTGCGTAAATTCCGGCGAACAAATAGTTTCATCCATCAATTTATTTATGACGGGATTTGACACCTGATGGATTACTGTACATACCGCTAATTTGTGGACCCCATGCATTTGACTAATTCCATGATATTACCTTACTAATGGTTCGCATCATTTTACACATTCGCATTCGCGCATTCGTGGAAAATATGTCATCCGAAACATCCCTGTGTATTTGTTCTTTTTTGACACGCCTTATAACAATTGCGGATTTTCCTCCTCTCATAAATTAAATCACTGATTAATTCATGCAGGTTGAACAAATGTATCAACAATGTGACAAGTGACAAATGCAAAATTTTGGGGCAACGAAATACTAATAAATTTTGATAATATCCTTGACCTATCACTTATCCGCTAAAGCCTTTTCGCTAAGCATTTAAAATTTTGGTGCGACGGTTATCAATACTCATTTGAGCGATATTTTACTTATCAATAATCATTTGAGCGACCTTTCCTTATCATGTTGGCGAAACGCAAAGCTTTGCGCAAGTTCGATAACACTGTGAGACAAATGGTAGGGGTCAGTGATCGGGAAGGGTTCAAACTACCGGGGAAAGTTATATCGGTAAAAAAGAAGTTATACGTGTCCCGGCGTTTCGCTGGGTCACGTCTAGGAATCGAGATATATCGATTTGAAGTTAGTAACTATCATATAGGGGAAATTGCCACCTTTGGTGGTCTTTTTTTTGACATAACTCGAGAACCACTAGTCCGATTTTGCTCAAACAAATTTAAAAAAATTAAATTAAAAAAATTAAAATTAAAAAATATAATTCCTTTAATCTGTTCATATAACGTTTTTCTATATAATCAACAGTTTTGCCGGTAAAAATAAATGTATGAAGAAAAAAAATATTTTTTGCCTAAAATATTAAATTTTTCTATTTTTTAAATTCATAATAAAGCCAAAACGGAGAAAAAGGCAAGTCATATTACTTTCACGCAAAGTCACATAACCTTTAAGCAAAATGAGACATAGATCATGAAAATCGAGGGACGTGTTTCGCTTTTATTCACAATTAAGTGAAGGTATCTCATTTTGACAAGACAAAGGTGACAATTTCCCCTATATGATAGTTACTAACTTCAAATCGATATATCTGTATTCCTAGACGTGACCCAGCGAAACGCCGAGCCACGTATAACTTGTTTTAGACCGATTTAACATTTCCCGTTGGTTTCATCCCATCCCGATTTTGACTGTCGCATAGTGTAATTTGCTAAAAAGCTAATGATAATTCGTTGGTGCAATATGGCTTTGTTCTATTCTACTTTTCTTGTTTTTTTGATTCTTGTGAAAAAAAAATAAAACTTGTTAACAAAATATTATTAAATTTCATATCAGATTGTTTGACATCATAAGTCGAAATAACTAAATAGGGTATTTCCGTAAAGATGAGAGCTATAAAGCTCGAAAACCTCGAAAGTTTTCCAGGCAGTTTTCGGGAATGCACCTTTTGCAGCTTCCTAAATTGGGCTGTTCAGTGAGTTTCTTTGAATTGTACACTGAAATTTGCGAACTACTTTTCAAGGCGGCTTTCGCATCAAATTTGGTTCGAAAGTTTTTGAGGCATGCGAAATATGCCTGTCAAAGAATTTTTTACAATGGCTTTTTGAGGCTGGAAAAGTTTTGATTCTTTTGAGCCATTTTCAAGTTTTAGGCAAACCCCTAATTACGGTTTGTGTCACAAGCTATGGAAATTGAATAGTAAAAATAGATAAAAAACACTGCAGTCAAAATTGCAAAAACTAGCACCAACTTCACTCGAACATTTTTTTCGAGCAAAACCTCCCAACAATTTTGCTGCTACATATATTAGCCTTAAAATATAAAAATTAAAAATAATCGGTATTTCTTGCTCAAATAAATTATTTTAAATATACTCATCATAAACAAGTTCTACAATGAAAGAACATCATGATTTTATCTTCAAAAAAAAAGCGACACTGCATTTCTTCACTGTGTATTTTTGATTTCGAAAATCTAAAAATAACTTTCATTTGAAGTCTCCAATTTTCACAGTTTTGGCTTTATAAAATCTCACACAAGCACTAAGCCAGCTTAGTGTGTTAAGTAATTAGCATTATTGTGTGGCAGCCAGTTTGTAATCCTAGACCGTTTTAAAGTATGTATTCATTCTCTATAAGGTGCTAAAGCATTTCAATTGCATTGCAATTATGTTATTAGCGTCATAGTGCGAGCACAAGAATTTAATTTGAGGCAGTTAATCGTATTTTTAGATCTTTTTCACTCCATTTACGCTTTCTATAGAAAATTATTTTTAATCCTATTAATCTTTAATGACATGGAAAGCATTAGGTATATTTAAAATCGTGAGTTTGTTTGGACAAGAACAAAAAAAAAAATTGTAAGCATTGTGTGAACGTTTAAATACTTACTTAAATACAATTTATATTTTATTTTCATTTTTATGTTACGCCTTGCGGTGGCTCACTTTAATAAAATGGAAATATGAGAATCAGAGAGCTCATATGTATGTTCTTCTTTGCATTTCACATCTACTCACTTGTCGTTAATATTCAGTCGCTCTCGAATGTAATATTATTTTCGGGCGTGCGCTGGTCTTCAGTTTGGTTTGCACGTGAGATATATATGTAGCTCGTCGTTCAATTTGCTGTCCTCAACGCCAGGAATAAATGTGGTAGAGCTCAGTTTTAAGGTATTTTATGTATTACGAAACCGAAAAAATAAAAATTTCGTAGGTAGATATAGTGTCCAACAATTTAGTAGTGTCGCGACATTCTAACCAGGCTATAAGACTACTTTTTCATTTGCTTGTTTAACGTTTATTAGCGTTTTATTAAATTACAGCTCATTATATAAGCAAATTCTAATATCGTCTTCCTCACGGCAGAATCATGAATGTGCAAATTTACTAATTTTGAGTTAGTGCGTTGACTTGATTAACCTTTGGATGTTATATGTTATTCTAAAACCAAGAATACCATGCATACAGGGAAACCACACACAGTGACTCTATCAAGTAACCACGTGTTAATATATATATATATATATTTTTAATATTCTACAACTTTTTTGAGCTAAATTTTCTACCGTCCAAGTTCTAACCAATCACAGTTTTAATCTTTATACAAAATTTAGGAAAATTATGCAAAAAAAATTCATACAAATTTCAACTCCTTAATCTGTATCTTTAAAACGTTTTTGAGTAAGCAGTTTTAAAGTCCATAAAATTTTGGTGTAATTTTTATTAATCACAATTTCTAATTAATCGAATAATGGAGTTATTTAATTTTTGCTTAATTAAAGTTTTGAATAATCAATTAATCGCACAACCCTAGTACAGAACAATCCAAGAGGGTGAGAGCATTAAAATTCCGACTTTACTTTAGCACAAGCATTTTAGGACCACCCTAATGTACATGCACATAAATGTGTATGATCACACCCATATTCTCACTAAAAAATCAGTATTAATTAAAAAATGATTGTGTTGACAAATAGCAAATTATTAAGTTGAGTCACATAAACTTTAAAAATTATTTAAACGGTTGGGTTTTCAATCGACAGAAATATGTACATGCTTATGTGTATAAATATGTAAACAGATATACGATATGAGGGTATGTACATACATATGTATATAAAGTGCGTAAAGTATATGAATGTAAATTATTTGAGCACTAGAATTTGATAATATTACTTATTCACTTGGTTTTCCTAAAAATTTAATAAAACCAACTGCAGGTTTTGATAAGATTATAACCTATATAAATATGTAGGTGTGTAAGCTCCCTCTAAGTGTTTGGCATATCTATGTAGCAGAATACATAGACAGCTTTTTTTTTACGAAAAAAACAATGTTTTTGTATTTATTTGTATAAATGTACTTACTCGTATTTACGGGTTGGTGATGTGGTGCATACATAGGTACTCGGACAGTACATTGAACTCGCAGACAATAGCTCTGCTTTTTCAATTACTTACATGAATTTGAGTAGATGACAGTAATTCGTACCTGCTTCGTAGAAGAAAAGAAAATGAGCTTAGTTTGTCCAAAAGTTGTACTTATGTACATATTTCGTTTCGATATTTGGTATATGTTTTTTTTTTTTTTTAATTCTGTTATTAATGGATATCCGATATTTTAATAACGATGCTTTAAGTTAGTATCATTTCGATAATTTCGGTTCGATATTGTATCCCTAATTATGGTCTAAGTTTTTCTCATATGGATGCTTTCGAATAAAATACGCACCCAATTACGCATCTTTTTGTTTGAATAATTTATTTTCGTCACACAGAAAGATCGGGTTTTCTCCGGTTTTTTCTGTTTTCGTGTAATAAAGCATAAAATCGCCCCTTCATGCAAAGTTCTTATAGGCGATTTTATAAATTTTAGGAAGTTGCGGCTTCAATTGGGAATATCGAAGAAGTTGTGTCCCGTCCCACTCGCAAAGTTTTAAAAAACCTTCCAAATTCCAGTTATCCCTGCCGTTATGAAATCAATACCGTGAGTTTCGATGGTCCCGATATGTCGCGCCCATCTCCATTTCAGACTTAGTAATACAAAGAACGATAACCAGCCGAGAAGACGCAATTTCCCCATTATGCTGAGGAAATTCTGGTTGCATATATACATGCCTTCGAATTATAGCCATTTAAACATTTGCCGTGGTTGTCATCAAAAGAAAGCGATCTTTCGAAGCTTTACTGCCTTCTCATCGGATTTTTTTAAGTACGTGACGCGTCCCGTACCTAAATTGTTATGTATGTAAAAGGGACTAATATCAAAGCCTTTCTAAAAGTCTAAGCAGAACTTAAAAGTGAAGTTAATTTGGCCTAAATTATTACATGTAAACTAATAAAGGCCTGTGATGGTTTCCCGCTTAAAAAACCAATTAGCAATATGGGTAGGTTTTAGATAGAGGGCTAGAAAAAACTAAAAAAAAAAAAAAAATTAATCATGCAACTTTACAAAAAGGTGAAGGTCGTCGGAAATATTTTTTTATAAATTAGATTGAAGTCGGTTTTGTGTTTTGCTTAAAAAATAATTGTTTATTTTTCGTAGTGTATAATTATTCGCTAAAGTGGTTAATAAAATGTATTTTTTATACACATACATACATTCATTATATTGAATTTTGAAGGACTTTCTCATTGAAGTGGCAAATTTAAAATTGTAGAGGGTTTAGAAATATGCATTCACCTTAAAAAAACCTATCAAAATTGGGGATGTTTGAATGTGTTTCCTGATAACGGTACATTGCCGCCTGCAGTTACTCTGCTATATACAAAATATACATATATGTATGTATATATGAATGTACAATTATATTATTCCACCTAAGCTGCTTTGTTTGCAAAGCAATCAAAAAAGAAAAAAAGAATTACAACATGTCAATAGAACATGTTTTTTTATTCAAAATAAGTTATTTATGATAGCTTTTTTATCATATCTTTGTGGATTAGCTTGACTACACAGATTTGAATATAATTATCGCTAAAGTCATTTATAAACAATTATACTGTTAGACAAGATTAAATGTTGTGCAATTTAATCTACATATTCATATTTGTAATAATATTTATTTATCTATGGTATCCAGTATATAAACAATTACTATATTATTGATATTTTTAAATTTTCGCGACTAAACTAATTTATTGAAAACTAGATCGCTCTCACCCGCTTCGCTGGGTGTATTAAATTTCTACGTGCTACGTTAGCTGTATTTTATTTTAATTAAACTCAACGTACTTAAAATATAAAATCAGATGACTTTAAATTTTTTAAATATCTTAAGCCTCTCTCTGCTGACACTTTTTCATACTTATATATACACTGCCGGAACAAAGTATTGGCACAGCAAATTTTTCACAATATATGCAACAATTTTTATTCTAATATTTTTCCGCCAATTTTGTATAAAAATATAGTTCATTCAACAACAAAAAACATAAAAATATAATTCCTAAACTTTCATAAATTTTCATCAAAATTTTCAACTTTTTAATCAGATATTTTAGAATTTTTTTGAGTATGCACTTTTGCAGCCCATTAAATTCTAGTAAAAAAAAAATGAATGAAGCTATTTCAAAATCATTTCCATTCATACTCATATTGTAAAAATTCATTGAATTGATTGAAAATTTTCAATTTTATCTTTTACACTGTTAATTCCTATAATTCAAGTTGAATCTGAAAACAGGTGGCAACCCTCTTCGAAATATTTTCCTACTAAAACCCTATTAAATGGCTTTAGTCTGACGTCCATATTGTGATACATATTCCAATTATCAAATTCCTTTAATTCAAGAAGAGTTTGATATTTCAAACAGGTGGCAACCCTCTTACATGTAGTTCAGAACTAAAACCCTTATCAAAAACCTTTCGATTGGTACCCATATTGTAGTAATTCATTTAAATTAAATGAATTTAATTTTTAAACGGGTGGCAACGCTTTTAAAAAACCTTAGTAATATTTAAATGTTCAATCTGAAGGTTTCTTAGTAATTTTTCATTTGACACCCGGATATTAATTTTTCAGACCGCTTACGAATAGTTAATTTAAATTAATTCACAGGTGGTAACCCTTTCCAAAATACTTTCAAACTACAACTTTTTTAAGCCTCTTGTCATCCATTCTTTAATATAATTTTCAAATAAATAATTCCCTTAATTCAAGTCGGATTTGATTTTTTAAACAGGTGGCAGCCCTCCTCCATGAATATGGAATTGATTTTACATACATACATATATGTATCTATACCAAGTTCCTGTACTCTATCAAACATATTTTCTGAGATATGAAAACTCCGTTCTATGGGAGGTGCCACGCCCCCTCACATAATCGAGATTAAATCTATCCTATATTTTAGGTTGGGCTAAATGGCACTAGTGTACAAAATTTAATGGGAATCGGTTGAGTAGTTAAAGCGTGAAAGCGTAACAAGTAAACAAACTCACTTTCGGATTTATAATGGCTGCGTTTCTTTATACATTCCGGATAATCCCATTTCACAGCCGGAATAAACAGAATGCTTTTGAAATATACGTTAACATATCATCAGGAACGTTCTAAAGAATAAGTAAACAAAAAAGTTTATTCCAAACGTTCAGAATGAATAAAGAAATTCAGCCAATATTAGAAAGGATAAGGATAGAGTTTTGCTCAGATTATTCTTCTTATAACATCACACCATAATCTATAACCTGCTCGTAAATTGCTAAGCACAAATTTTGCTGTTGTTTCCAAAAATTTCATCAAAATTGCTGGTGTCACTTTTCTAAAAAGCGAAATTGAGCAATTTTCGCATTACCGAACCTATTTGCACTCACTTTTGCTATCATTGTTTAAGGACTAAAGTTCATTAAAAAATTTATCTTTCAACTAAAGTGAATTGCAGAACCTGCCTGATTGTGGCATCTTAGCAACCCAGCAAAAAATCGGTAATTGCTTTTAGTGGTAACGTGTTCTAGAAGGCATAGCGTTATAATGCCTTCGAATTTTTTCGCTTCTTTTAGGCATTGTCGGTAATGCAAAGTAGAATGTCCTACAATATTTTATTTATTTCGCTTCATTGTTTCATTTTGGGGAATGCAAAGTAGAATGTCCTATAATATTTCTTTCTTAATTCGCTTCTTTGCTTCATTTCAGGGAATGCAAAGTAGAATGTCCTACAATATTTTATTTTTTTCACTTCTTTGCTTCATTTCAGGGCATGCAAAGTAGAATGTCCTACAATATTTTTTTTATTTCGCTTCTTTGCTTCATTTCGGGGAATGCAACGTAGAATGCTGCATCGTAGTCAGCTGAAAAATAGAATGAATATCCAAAAAATCTTTTCCTACCGTTAGTTTCTGTGGAAATTTGTCTCGCATAAAAATCATGTTTTGCTTTGTTCAATTTGCAGCGAAGTTGAAGTCAGTCAATGAAGTGACGTACATGAGTGAGAAAGTAGAATTTTAAGCTTTATTAAATATGCATGTATGTACATACCGATTTTTAAGTAAAATCTAAATACCCAAATACATAAATATGTTTGTATAAAAACTGATTTATAAAAATTTTAATTAAATTTAATCTTTTAAGACATTTTCTGATATAATATAAATAAGTATGTACTCATCTGGGCATTCTACATTAGTTTCTCTGTAAGGCATTCTTTGTTCGCTTCTCTGGATTCTGTTTATCCATGCGTTCTCGTTTCGTTTGAAGGTAATGCTGCGGGTAAGGGCTTACCGCCAATGACATGCCCATGTTAAAATAAGGCCTTCCTGAAGCGAAAGGGTAAGCGATTCCCATCGCCTAGCTCGTTTCCACATTCGTTTCTATGGTAATCGTGTTTTTTGCTGGGAAGCAGCATTCATCCTATAGCATCTCTGTATCGAAAATCAAAAGCCTAACCTAAATATATTTTTTCTTTAGTTAATAAGCACAAAGTAAGTATTGGCTACTTGACACTTTAATTATTTGCCTTTTTCGCTTAACAGCTCGTTTTATTATTTACCATTTATTGCTCTTAAATATCCATATCGTTGTAATCTTAGAAAGTAATGCATAAAGGTGCTACACTTTGTCAGAAACAAACCTTTTTAAGCATTTTTTTTTAAACTACGCCAACAATGTGAAGAATCACAATAAGTAAGTACTTTCCTTGTGAATGAGCTAGTTAAGTGTTGTAATATCAAATTCATTTGACATGGAGATCATTGGCATAGAAAGCTTTTGATTGCTTTGTAAAAGTCGATTCGATTAATACCTACAAAGGTATCGGGTCGTATGAGTGCCATTTAATCCTTTTGACACAATTTCAGGCAAAAATGCGAACCAAAATGGGTAAAATGACAGTAGACAAAATATGAAAAAAGAGCATAGGAAAGAAAAGTGGGACGATATGACGGAAGGAAGGAAGATGTAAAGGATAGGAGGCTTGTGTAGATTCAATAGGCTTACTTTTTACTTTTGCTTTCATTATGTGCATTCGACTAGATGGCATTTGAACAGCATCATAGTACATACATACATACATACCAGTATGTGTACTTAATCTACTGTATTTATTTTTGCAACGTTCGTTTCCTGTGTAAATTAAAAAAAAAAAACAAACGTTGCATTTCCCGGTGCACAAGCCACAAGACAAAGAGAATAGAATGAAAACAAGCAAACAGGATGAGAATTGGTTTGGAGAAAAAAAAAGAGTTCTATGATACACATGAGCCCGATAAACTCTTGTTATCAACTGCATAATAGTTTCGTTGGCCAACAAAAACAATAGTCGCTGTCAACGTGAAACAGCGAATGGCACAAGAGATGGAAACAACAAAAACAACTATACTATCGTCTACTACACTATATACAACGCCGCTAAAACAACTGCAACTGGCGGAAAAATGAACTGCACACACAAATAGTAGTACATACAACCTAAATCGACAACATAAAAACCGTGTTAAAGAAGCAATTGCAAAAAATGAGAAAACACACAGAGCGAACGAGGAAAGAAACAAAAACATAAAACAGGAAACGGAAATACATACGCTCGAGTCCAAAGCCTTGTCGCTGCCAACGAAGCACATGAGGCGTGCACAAATGTGAACTTATTTAGATATTTGAAAATGTAAATCGGAAGCAAAAAAGTGACAAGAGAAAGAAAGCGAAAGCAAAGGGGTGGTGTTGAGTGAAAAAAAAAAACACCGTTGAGTTTAGATTAATTTGAAGAACTAAGCCAGCATAGGAGCTGCGAAAATCGGACTAGATATAATGTTCGTCCGATACCACCATGTAGCTGACGGCTGTATTCACTTAAAGTATGGAAGAGGATATTCGATATTATTCAAAACATCGCTAGAAAATACTCGATTCTACTTGTGGTAAAAAATTCTCAAAAAACTTACGAAAACGTTTCGTTCAATGACCGTATACAATGTAAAATCAAACACAGTCGTAAACATCGCGTAAGCTTACAAAGAATTGGAAAATGGCCTTACTTGAAAGTTCCTGGGAAGGTAATCATTATAAGTAAAATAATTGAAATCAACATCTAATCATTTTATTTTTTCCGCACAACGGAATTTGATTTTTATTTTTGCGTTAACAAATAATTCTTTACCTAAGGGTGAAAAGGTGCCAAGTCCATTTTTTGAAATTGTTCAGGAGAGACGAAAAATCGATGTAGTTTCATATTAACTGACATTTTGCATCAAAAACTACATAAAAAAAATGGACTTTGAACCTTTTCACCTCTAAGTGGCGAATTATTAATAATTAAGATTATTATTTTATGATTTTTATTTTTCGCTTGGAGATAATATTTACTATAGAGTTTTATTTGTCCACTTAATAATAATGATTATCTACAAATTTTAAAAGGCCTTACAGATGCAACCAACTGAAGTTTCGACTTGAAAATTGTGGGACTTATTCCTTTTATTATGGAGTCGCTACCTCTGAAAAGGATTCCGACGTGCTGGTATAGCTCTTATGTTTTTTGAATAATCATTATTATTAAGTGAAAAAAATAAAACTGAATAATAATTATTATCCCTGATCAAAAAATAAAAGTCAGGTAATAAAACCTTCCTAATATTTCTTGTGATTTTTCTTGAGCGCTGGAGTCTAAGCTTTAATCACAATTTTTAAGCAGTGGCAACACAGACCTATTTTCAGTTGCATTTTTACAAGTTTTTCAAACAAGTAAATACTTGCAAATTGTTGTCGGTACCCACCATTCGGTACTTGTACACGAGTATCGAAGTGAAAAAATAACCACTAAACATACTCGAGTATATACTTTTATATTCTTTTAAGTACTGGTATTGGAACATCACTTATTAGATATGTTGATTTCAACGAAGCGGAGGTTGTCTATCCGTGCGTTTGTTAATTTTCTTGAATGAGCTATGGGAACTAAATCATATTGGTTACCATTGTGTAAAAGGACACACTTTATGCTTCGTTTCGAAGTGTCTAACAAAAGTTGCCATTAATTTGACTTATACAAAATTTGTCTGAACAAAAAACAATATAAATTTCTGAATGAATAAAAAAAAAGTGGTAGAAGACCTGCTACGATAGAACGTCACTTTTGTACCTGCTGCCAAACAATTTTTTTTTTTAATCTAGAAGCCAATATTCTACAGTGTTTGGTTTGCGTACGTTATTTATTAGGAATCACTGTCATTGCTCACTGCATTGAAATTTTTTTTAGCTGTTGCAATAGGCACTTTTTGCCTTAATGTGGTTAGGATCTTCTAGTCAATGAAAAGTGGTGTTTCTGTTCTTTCCATAGCAGATGCACTCTGAATTTCATACGGTTTTTATGACCACTGAACCAGAGCCTTAAATGTTGACAGCACACTGCGCTAACAGTCTTGAAGTAAAAGAAAGAAGCACTTTCGATAAAATCCTTTATGGGTTTCCGGAACTTGTTAACCGTGTATTCATCACAAATACAACAAAATCATTTGGCTCATTGAGAGAACTACTAAGCAATGAAAACATGTTAAAAGCAATTTTATTATAGAAACGTACCGATGAGACATATAAATGCATACATGAAAATATTGATTTAAGCTAATATACAAGTCTGGCGGTTATTTCAAAACTGCACGTAAGAAAATTAGTAAGTATGGTCAACTAAAAGTTAGTATTTTTATTCTCATAATAACTTTCACTCTTTTGCGTAGATTTTTTTCATTTATGTCCTATATTTTTCGTAAATTTGTTAGTTTTAAGAAATGGGTATACAAAAATTTTCGAAAGTTTTTCTTCGATATATATTTTTTTATTTATAGATATGTATATTAGGAAGCAAACAAATATTGACCAGAACAGTAAACGAAAAATATAAACCCAAAATGTAATTCACTTTCCCTGCCGCACCTTCCTTCCTTAACTTTTTTGGCACGACTTGGGAAATCAAAATGCTAAGCAAACAAAATGTGTATTTTAACAAACTCGCTTTTTTTCGTACTGCCTGTGTGTAACAAAGGATTTGTAGCAGATATTAACGTGTTAAGCCAAAAGAGCTTAAGGACATATAATTAATGAAATATAAACAAAATGTCAAACGCAATCAAATAAAAGCTAAACAATAACCGAAATTAACATATTTTCAACGGCGCAGAGTTGAAAAGAAGGTGGCATTACATACATACACCTTCCTTTCATTTTTATTTATGTACATAAAATGAAAAATGTCAAAATCCTTAAATCCCTTATCGTGAAACTTTAATTACAAAATTAATTATTTTTATGGTTGCTGCATAAAGCGTTTTCTGGGAATCCAAAAGCAACTACTCTGCTTTGGTTGCCCCCGCGGTGCTGCAGTTACTATTTTGCCAACTTTAACTACCTCTGCCGCATTGATCGGCTAGGCAGGGTTGAAATGGATGGAGAGTATAGGTTGGATGGGGTTACCAATCCCTTTCGATCTTAGAAGCCCTTATTTCCATCTTTGAGACATATGCAAGTCGTATAGTGAATAAAAAGTTGAACAATTCAATATCCCAGAGTATTTTGGAAAGTTTGAATATTGGTTGAAAGCAGCCATTGATATACCCTCCGTGGCTTGTACTGGAATATTTTCTTGCAACTGCGTCAGTTTTAAAAATACCTGCTAAAGTTTCCAGAGCTTAACTCCGCCAAATTTAAGCGGGTATCTGGAGGCAGCTTAAGATTTACGTTTGCAATGGGTGGTACGTAGTTGGATCCCTGTGACGACATTCATGGGGAAAGAGCTGGTAAATAGGCCAGCAAATTTTAACTAATGCCAGACATCCTCTTTTAAATGACCCACAAAAACGAGGGAAAAATCTTACCCACATCATAAATAAAATATTTGCACAAAGTTCCATTCATTCAAAACATATATATGTTTCAGTAGAAAGGTAACATTAATATCGTTACTTTCATATAGAAGGGTCCTAAGTCATATTACTTCGAAAATCATCTTCGTTCAAAGGCTTGTATATTACCCACTAAAGTCCTGAATTTTAAAATAAGTTCCACATCAGTAAATTAGTTGCAGTATCTATAAAAACCCAGCATTTTCAAGAAATTCCCAACTTATGAATTTTAGCTTTTATAAAATTTGGTAACTACTCGGTAAAGACACACACATTTTAGAGCAGCTTTTTATATTAAGTACCAGTACGCAGTAACCAAACTGGCGGAACACAATTTAGAACCGGTTACATGCCTTTTATATTACGGTTATGTGCGCGGATAAAAAGAGGCAGCTGTAGAAAGCAGCCTTTATGATTTTAGGGTTATTTAACATCAGACATACAGCCGTATTCTAATTGAGTCACAAACCTGAACTCATCACTGCTGTGATTTCCACTGCGCCTCAACGTTTGCCACTACAACCAATACATATGCCACTACAACACAAATTTTTAAGTTAATGTGTATTTTTCTGTAGCTTTTAAAATCGAATTTTTGTGGATCATTTTGCGGGGCACTAGAAATCATAATAGTGACGAGCTTTTGTTTTGCGGCTCTGCTAGAATAGAGGGGTTAGTATGCCGTCAGCTTATTTAGGAGGTGAAAATCATATCAATGCTTTTTCTTAATACGTTCCGCAGTGTTCTCATTCCAGAGCAGCTTGATGTCGAGATTCACTCCTATGAAGGTACTTGGCCTTACTTTTGAAAACTAATTCGGTACTAGATCTGGGTTTTTGCACAGGTCTTTTCAAGGTTTGCAACAACTTACCCTGATCGGTTATCTGTAACTGAATGCCTCGTTATCGCCATAATAATAATAATAATAATAACAGATTGGCGCTTTCACAATATGTATTAAGAGCCTGTCAGATGTGGCAATGCACTTATATTTCGAAAAGGCTGTCAAATTGAGAAATTTCAGAAATCAGTTGCATGAGCAGTCACATCTTGCATGTAAAGTGACTTACGAAAGAGGTTTTTTATTTCCGAAAGGCGAATGGCAGATTGCTAGTCCAGCACAAGCAAGTTGAAATATATTTCCGAAATCACATCTTGCAACTTTTATTTTTGAAACTGATTTCGAAAATGTGACAGAAAGTATTTTCTGGCTATTCATACATCGAAATAAAATTTATCTTTTTCAATTTGACAGCGAATTGCGTGGCACATTTCGAAATATTGCCACGTCTGACACGCTCTTTAGTGTATGGCCGAACTACTCCTCCAATTTATGGCGGGCGCCTTGATGTTGTCGCACAAAGGAGAGGGACCAGAGTTTTATGTCGACTCCGAACGGCGATTGTATTTTTATGAAAAGCTATTTTTCATATCGCAGTTTGCCATTACCTGCCGAGGGGCGACCACTATAAGAAACAAGATTTTCATATTTTATTTTTTGATGTTTGGTCGGAAACTGCGCTCGAACCCGGACCCTGCGGGATGGTATGACATACTTCTTCTTCTTATTTGGCACTGCAACCATTTTTCGGTTTGGGCCGAGACCAAAGGCTTCTCTACTTGCTACTCTCTTGTGCGAATTCGCGCCTGTTGCTTATCCCGAGCACAGACATTGTCCTTCTTCACTTGGTTCTTCCATTGCGTTCGTGGCCTGAGCAAGTGTTTTGATTTACTATTTGCCCAACTTGCATTTAAGATACTTATAAGGCATTTCCAACAAGCCTTAACTGCATTGGAAAAACTAGATTATCACTCGAACGGGGTCATATGTCATCATGTACTTCGTTTGTTATATACATACTTAAAAATTCTCGTCTAAATCGATTCAGTAACGTGGTTAAAATATCTCGAATTTCCTTTATACTATGTATAGACGATAGTAATTTTTAACTGGTGGCAACCCTCCACAAAAAAAATTATTATTTTTTGTCTATGCGAAGGCCATGCACTTTCATTTGGTATCTCACTTTTTTATCCAACGAACGGTGAAGAACTTATGGGTTTTAAACAAGTGGCAACCCTACTCAGAAAAATAATGTATTACTACACATCTAGAGGCTAATTATTTTCATTTGACAGTGACGGGACGAACTGACGCCTACGAGTACTAGAATTGAATATCGTAA